>NW_022983080.1:0-44619 GCF_902652985.1 Pecten maximus
GCAAGTCAGAGTGGTTATCGCAGGCACCTAAAAATAGCGTACCCGAGTAATCCGCATTTGGGATTATCGCAGGGTTCAGCCCGACCGGAGTGCAATGGAAGGGCCTCGACCTGGGGGAACCGCCTAGCTGATCACGGTATCCCCTGTACCAGGTAAGTATGAGTTGTTATTGTAAAAATATAGTATATAAACTGACTGTGATATTACAAAGCTT
This sequence comes from Pecten maximus, assembly GCF_902652985.1. Classification (NCBI taxonomy): domain Eukaryota; kingdom Metazoa; phylum Mollusca; class Bivalvia; order Pectinida; family Pectinidae; genus Pecten; species Pecten maximus. Next base: position 215 of record NW_022983080.1, read on the forward strand.
AGGTAAAATAAATTACCATACTGTGTATATAAAAGAAAATTAATTACAATAAGTATTGTAATATGAAGTAATTATGCATCAAATTGGATCACATATTATATATTACACAATAATAAATTTACAACATACACATAGCTTCATCATATGATAAGTATTTGAAGTTATTATGATATTAATGAGCCATGTTGGATAAGTAAGCAAGGGAGGTAAATCTGTGGAATATTCCTGACTTCAAGTTTAAAGAGAGACAACTCTAACTCGACTCGGTCAGCTATTTGAAACGCAAATACTTTAGTAAATCAGAGACCTATATACTAAATTAATTAATATAAGTCTCTGATTAAATCAAAGGCCTGAAAAGCGGTCTGTTGGTCGGTAGACTTAAATGACCACAGCTGTTCATATAACTTCATAAAACTTCCGAACAGCACTGATAACAGAAATTCACAATTTAAATTCGAAATGACAGACTTGTAAGGAATGAATGTGTGCAGTTGTAGCCTTGATTCAATTTAGTTTCATCGTACATGCATGAGTTTTGATTTAACGTATCTTTACACCACTAGGCCGGAATGTTATTCGGGGACAATGTTCCTAACTGAAATTAATGTCTTTTCGAGATGATAAGGCAGGTTCACACACCCTAACAAACCCACAGTGTTACACTAGCTAGCCTAGTACGTATATACTGTGACACGTGTATACAATGTAACAGTTAAGCACACAAGAATCTAGCTTCAGACACATGACATGATTACTAACCCGTAATACCAATATACCTTATTAAACTGAATTATCTAATTTTAACTTTAACACAGATGATTTATGACCAATATTATCAACGTCCTACCAAACGCACAAGTGCATGCATAATATACAAAGAAAAACGGACAATTTGTAGTAGACGACACACATGTAGTGGTACACAGTTACACCAACCGGAAGTCATGAACGGTGTATTAATATGTTTTTGGTTCTCTGATTCACTCTATGTCAAAATGATTTGAACTCCGAAAAAGCGCTCGAAAGTAGCATATATACCGACTTCACGATAATATAATGAAATATCCATTCCAATTCGTTTCCGCTAATAAGAACATTTATGTGTTATAGATTGAAGATTTATATTCGAATTTGTCTTCTATTTAAAAAAAAACAACCTTCATATTAAGTAGAAAACAGGCCCATTAATTTCCACAGTAAAAGTCACAGATGACTTCCGATCGACAATTTCCATTTCTGCGAAATAGTAAAAACATATACTAACCGTCAAAACCTTAGACGGCTGACTAAAAACCTTAGACGGCTGACTAAAAACCTTAGACGGCTGACTAAAGGCCTTATAATTATTTCATTTATTCTCACATTCTGAACATTGATAATACAGGACAGGTTTTCAAGAAGAATCTACCACACATCATTTCCTGCTTAATATTGAAAATAGAATTTCCAAGTACGTAGACATTGTACCTATAAATAGAATTTTGTAGTTCCCTAATATACAATGATGTGTTACTATTAATAACGTCCGTTTACTCCATACTAACACCAGTGTCTATATAGATATAGACCTAATGTACACTGACGTGTTACTATAAATAACATCTGTTTAACCCATGATATTACCTGTATCTACAGAGATGTAGTCCCAATGTTCAAGGAGGTTGAAATCACGTTTCCGAGTGAATACTATAGCCGTTCCTGCCAGGTAAGTGAGGACATATTGATATTCGTTTTAAATAAGTGAATTGGTTCCCTAATTCACTCTATGTCAAAATGATTTGAACTCCGAATAAACGCTCGAAAGTAGCATATATACCGACTTCACGATAATATATTGAAATATCCATTCCAATTCGTTTCCGCTAATAAGAACATTTATGTGTTATAGATTGAAGGTTTATATTCGAATTTGTCTTCTATTTAAAATAAACCAACCTTCATATTAAGTAGAAAACAGGCCCATTAATTTCCACAGTAAAAGTCACAGATGACTTCCGATCGACAATTTCCATTTCTGCGAAATAGTAAAAACATATACTAACCGTCAAAACCTTAGACGGCTGACTAAAAACCTTATAATTATTTCATTTATTCTCACATTCTGAACATTGATAATACAGGATAGGTTTTCAAGAAGAATCTATCACACATCATTTCCTGCTTAATATTGAAAATAGAATTTCCAAGTACGTAGACATTGTACCTATAAATAGAATTTTGTAGTTTCCTAATATACAATGATGTGTTACTATTAATAACGTCCGTTTACCCCATACTATCACCAGTGTCTACAGAGATATAGACCCAATGTACACTGACCTGTTACTATAAATAACATCTGTTTAACCCATGATATTACCTGTATCTACAGAGATGTAGTCCCAATGTTCAAGGAGGTTGAAATCACGTTTCCGAGTGAATACTATAGCCGTTCATGACAGTTGAAGATGTATACTGTTATATTGTTTTCTCCAAATATTAAAATGTGTCAAAAGTAAGGCAAGTGAGAATGAATACAAAGATGGCACATTTGAAGCAGATCCTAACACGTTAAGCAATAACAAAAAAAAAAAAAAAAAAAAAATTCAGTCTGTTCTTTCTCTACATCATTTTACCTTCTTCATTTGGTGTCATGGCATCTATTACCCTTGCATATTACATCAATATTTAGGATGCCTCTATTCATAGTGTATTCATAATGAATTCATAGTGTTTTCATAATTAATTCATAGTATATTCATAGGCGTAAAGTGAAGAGGCACACATTTTGTTTTCTAATTATTAACATTTGTTATTCTCAACTACACACTGAGGTAAACATATCAATAATGTTGGTTAACTATATATGCTATTATTACCTGTATCTGCATATAGAGATAGAGACAAACAAAACAACCAAAAACACACCGACCCGAAGAAAAAGCTGTCATAATGATTACCAACCGCACACACAGATACACAATCAGCGGCGTGCTTTAAATTTGAATGGTACTGGTTTAATAATGATTTCCTATACAAATAGCTGGACTAAAATGACAACATCACGCAATAATCTATAAATAAGTACGTGTTACGTGGAAGTTAAAATATCAGTACTCCCATATGATATAATTATTTACAAATCAGAAATGTAATTCGTCAGGGTTTTCAATGGGATTAAAAAACGTTAGCTGAAAGATCGAATGTTATATACAGATTTATACAGAATGTTATTGTCTCCTATAGATAGCTTTTGAAATTAAGCTGTTAAATTCTCACCTACAAAGTCAATTTTGAACAAAATGCATATGTTACACTTTAATCCCCAGTGGGCTATATAACATAATTATATTTATAATTGATATGTTTAGGTGTGGCTACACTCCTATATTATATTTAAGAACAGAATACAATTCACCACGTCATTTCAATTTGTTTACTTGTTAGATGTGTTACGACGATGATGAAATATAATTGACAATATTTCGGACGGTCTGTTGTGCTGGTTAAACTTTGAATGTCAAACTAGAATTGACTGCATTATGAAACATTGCTATTCATAAAGCAATCATTAGCATGTACATTTTTACCATAAATGTTCAGGAAGATAGGATGTGTCACTAGAAAGATATTGACTTATGCCAGATGAAAGATAATATGACTGTTGGTTCATTTACAGAGATATACAATTCTTTATTTTGCCATCACTATGAGTCCGAACAAATGTCAGCTTCCTCGTACCACTGTTATCAGTATCAAAATTGTCGGCAATCAGCTATATTGGGATTTGACAGCTGATGTTTATTTTCGCAACATCTTAGAAAGTTATTAATTGGGCTGAGATTTTATATATAAAATCTTTTTCGGTTCTCAGATAATTAAGACAAAATTGCGGAGAGGAACTTCGTTCGGATTTTAACAGAGGAAAATTGTTGCAAATGTTTTAAGTTAGGTTCCCCTTTGAACGGTTGAATGGCCTATAGGGCACATTTGAAGGGATATTATATTAGTATTACTAGTTTATAAACATTATGAATTAAGAAAAACAATTTCTAGTACAATACGTATCACTGATCTCGAACATAATATTTTGGTGTCAACAGTCTCCCGACCGACTAATAAAGCAAATCTGTTGATTATATATTTTTTATTTCATTTTAATATCATTTGTTTTAATAAAGGTCCAGTAAAATATGATTTATCAGAACTGTTGTCATGCTGGAAAAATCCAATCCGCCTCCAGTTCGTGTACATATAACGGCGCTGACTTTAGGTTGGCTGTCTAAACCAGCATGATCGTATACCTATGTCGTACTGTATGTGCTTCTCGTTGTCAGTAAACAATAAAATACTGCTTCCTTGAAGCTACATGGCTCATTTTTTACACGTATATTCATCCGTAACTAGCTATGCAAACTGAGATACAGGTAACTGCCTAGTGATCGATATGAAGTAACGCTTGTAGGTCAAGCAAATCGCAAAAGACTTTTTTAATTAAAGATAAAACCCAATAGTAAATATACATAATAGTTCCCGTCAAATATGTGTTATACATCTTATTGTAAGTTATCTTATAATTCGTTATCTATGCTTATGGTAGCTTTTTGCTGGTTTAATTTTGAAAGAGATACAATTATCGAAATGGTTGATTGATAGTCATACTGCACAGTGACAGGTTAAATATGTGGTTGTTAGCAATATGGTTTGAAAAAATGAAATACATTTTGGATCTAGACTCTTCTTGCATTACATTTTATTTTCTTAATGTCTCCATTAACCTTAATTAAGCGTTTGCCATTCAGTTGATGAGGGATTTGGGTTGTGTCCCATTGCAATCATGGACATACAGAATTAATTCAAATTGCAGTTATTGTTTCTTGCTTGACGCTTACCCATTAAAGAATACGCAAGGATGTATACGCGTCTAGTTCGGTGTCAGTAGAAATGACTGGGAGAGATTCGGCGCAATCTGTCTGTGATATAACCTATCAGTAAATTGGCAAACTTAAGTAAGATATTTAAGTTCAAGAGGGACCTTTCTTAAATCAGATGACTGTATTGAAATAAGTTTAACAATAACAGCCAATCAATTCTCTCTCGTCATCATTTCTTCTGTTAGTGTCATGCTTTATGATTTAAAAACCACTTTTAGGCTTGATGGTTTTTAAATATGACGCAATTGTTCTTCGGCTACATTCATTTTTATTAAATTCATATCGAGATGCAATGAATTTATCGATAGGGATGATATAATATCTTACCATCTGGAAGTAGCTTGCTTGGAAAGTAAATGTTCTTATAACACAAACAACAATACGGCTCTATACAGTAGGCCTAGCGATATTTGTTTCAGTACAATTTTTCTATCTTAAATTATTGTATTTATTTATACTAAATCAGTCTATATGGGCCCTGTTTCATCAGATGTTATTGAATTTTGTAAGCTGTACACCTATTCACAGTGTACAATACAGGTTTACATACTGCACGTTACTTTGTTTTATCTACAACCAATTGAAATGGCATTATAATACAGGCTTCACGGATAGATCAAAAGCTGATGGGTTGTTGATGTAACGATGAAACCTGTGTTATAATGGCTTGTATCAAACGTTTATTAGAATGTCAGTTTCATTAGTTGTAGATGAAACAAAGACAGTAACAGCAACTGTTGATGTTTATATGAAAAAATGCATAATGAAATAAAGTAACGTGTTCGTTGTTAAGTGACATCAGCTGCTGATGTTTATAGGAAAACTGTTAGAATGCCAGTAGTATTAGTTGTTGATGAAACTCATTGATATAAAACCATGTTCCTAACAAACTATCATTAAATGCATAAACTTATTCATCAAACTGATGTATTGATACATTATTCTATTAGTTATTTTATTTGTATGTTTTAGTTTGGATTGGTCCTTCTTTTACACTTCACTTCCGTGCATCAATCGTAGGACCTTTCTTCTGGTGACCTTGTTAAATGCCATAAGGGCTTCCAAATTTGATTGTCAGTTTTCTTAAAATTAACAATTTGGACAGATTTCCAATGAACTTGGTAACAAATTGAAATGCCTTAATAGCTAGTCATGTTCAATTGCTACTTTTGCTATCAGTGAACTTATGGCCCATTTAGTGACAAAAGATACGATCTACCCTTTCCGTGCAATAACTGAATCAGAATATAGCGAATTTTCTGCAAACTTAGTAGAGCTCGGCAAAGTTCCTCATCCTTTAAGATTCAATTAATCCTAGAGTTGAGAGTTGTCCGTCTGACATTCATTTCTTACACTTTAAATGTTTTTGGTATGTTCCCTATTAAACGCATGAAAGGCCGATAACGGGTACTTAATTTTGACGGGGTGCGACCATTAAGTAATAACCACAATAACTAATACAATAGATACGGTTGATCGTTGGATATAACGATATCAACAGTCTCTCGACCGACATATGATACACTTGTTTTCCGAGCTACTGACCTTGGGCCGTGAAACATAAGTATAAGCCGACCGTGTACTATAGATCTGCATAGGTGTCAATATAAAATCGTGTTTAAGCTGTAATTTCCCCAGTGTAGCACACATGTGAACTCTGCTATGTTTTATGCTAACAAAAAACGCAAAAACCAATATTGTCGAAAATTGAGCATTTATTAAATGTCGTAAGTTATCAAAACAATATAAAAAAAGCTATTCGCATAAAAGGTTGGGTAAAAAATATACTTAAAAAACGCCACATATATATAAGGTCTTCTCTCTCGTTACACTATTCAATAATAGTATTCAACATGCATAACTACATGTACAAATGTAAGGTCAACATAACAATTTATTAATCATGGTCGCTCCCCGTTAAATACGTCTCTACATTATATTTAAGACAGCTTATCCTTATTAATTTCTCCTTGAAATTGACCCAATTTAGCATTTGCCGTCCAGTTGTTGTGCTTTGGGTTCTGTCCATTAGCCATTAAATTCTAAATGATAGTTGTTGTTTCTTGGTTGACGTTTACCTACAACAGGAATAAACAGGGATGGAACCATCCCAGTACGGTGTCAGTAGCAATGACTTCATTGGGAGAGATGACGCCGGGGCAATCTGTATGCGATATAACATAGCAATGAAGTGACAAACTGGACTTAACATATTTAAGTCAGAGCATTCATGTAATTACCTTTTTAATGATCTGACTGTATTGAAAGGAGTTAAACAATAACAGCCAATCAATTCCCTATCCCGTCATCATTTCGACTTCCCCCGTTAGTGTCATTTATGACCACGAGTTTTTTTGTTTTTTGTTTTAATTTTCTCCTGTTATTCTTCGACTGTTTCTGGTTTTAGATTGACAGTCTCCAGGTTCGAGATATCATCTGAAAAAACACTTTCCGGCTTCATGGATTTTAGGGATGACGTAAGTGTTCATCGGCTACATTTATCTTTATTCAATTCATATCCAAGTGCAATGATGCTATCGATAGGAATGATATAAGATCGCACCATCTGGGGGCAATTTTAACGTTTAATTTTCGATACAATATAAATAACGATATTTATTTTAACTGTTAATGGTCATTTCAATGGTGCTTGATATTCCTGGTTTAAGTTAACTACACATCTCATCGAAATATTTCATAGTTGGAGACAAATGATAAGGATTTAAGCAACATTCATGATATCTTACATTAAATATATATTTATAAATCTTTATCATGGTTTCTATTGGTGATCACAACATTTTCAAAATAAAGTACCAGATGATATAATTCTCCATCCTGACAGTGTGTAAATATACTGTGCGAATCTTCAATATTTCATAAAACCGTACTTTGGGATATTTTGAATGTAGTTATATTTTGGTTCACATCAAAATTTCACGAAAAATAATCGTCGAAACAATATCCGGATTATAGCAGTCGTCTTTCCGTTCATTTACTACATACCCATTACTAGCGTCCGCGATCTACGTTGATGTGTGTTAGAATATTATTTTTTGCTAAAAACGCTTCAATAAAGGTATGTTTTCATCTAAATGTGTAAAATTCATTCACGTCGTTTCCATATTGATTGTTGTATTAGATGTTTTTAAGGACAAGTTGCGTCTCGATCTATCGATTAACCTGTGTACAAAGCAAAGACTGTTTCTTGTGCAACCAGGTGAAACGAAATACAAAAGTCTGATACTGATATATTTTCAGTAAATACCTATTTAAACAAATCATGTCATCCCGATTTTGACTTTTGCCAAAATATCCCAAAGTACGGTAGCATGAGTTTGAAAGAAAATCGTTCTAATTCAAAACAAAATACATATATGATCATTTTATATGTTTTTATTTGATGATTATATTTTTATCATTCACCATAGATATCACAAACAAGCGAAACCTGGTCTACAGATGGCAATTATGACGGTAAGCGCCCTTGCCTTGAAGTTGATTTCCATAACTTTTCGTCGCTAAAACAAATGTGTGTTTCATATTCATACATATTAATCGATTTTCCTTTAATTCCTTTATTGTTCCACGGTCTATAACCATTTGAGTTATTTAGGGCTAGACAGGTTAGAACGTTCACAGTGAAATAGCACATCAAACTCAAACTTAAAAGTATAAGGTAAAGATAACTTGTAAGTATGTCCTCAATATTGGTGTCAGTTTCAGTGTCATCCCCTGATAACGATTTATCAAACGTGTTTGAACAAGTTTTGTATACATCTTGTGAAGTTAACATTTTAGCATTACTGTTTATACTACATCCACACATATTAACATTTATTCAAGAATATTTCCATCATTGGGACAGAGCTATTTGATACGCTAGGTATTAAATTGACAAGCAAAAATATATTTATAGCCAGATTTAAAATTATGAATTCCGAAAATTTATTAAATGGTTTTAAATTTTCATTTGTTACTTATGGACATTGATACATGTTTGTCGTCTGTTATGATAATATTACGAACACTCAAAGCCTCATCAGACGATTTTACCATTTCTATTAAACTTGAGAAATTGGATCATATCAGTAGTCGCAAATATTTTTGCAGTCTGTAAATTACGATTCAACTTCTCAGTTGATATCGATATCATTCAAATAAATGACCTTGAATTGCTGACAAGGGGATCACACATGTTAATATCTATACATGACATCCTAATAATCCAAATGGAAGACATGACCTTAAAACTAGAATTATTTATGTTCCCATCAAGCTTTAAAACATATGAGCACACCCGTGTTTCTGAATTGTGAATTTTTTGACGATTTTTCTTTCGATGGTCCAATTATAAGGTCTATATTATGAAATCAGTTAACGATTTTACAAAACATATTATTTATAGATGATACCTCCACTTGAAAAATGTATTTGTGAAATTGTGACAAATGGAAAGATCGAAAACGAGCTGTTAAGCTCACCTGGATCGACGGTCCGGTGAGCTTATGCCGCGGCGTCCGTCGTCCGACCGTCAACATGTCCTTTTAATCGCAATTGATTTTTACCAAATTTGGCCAGGAACATCATTGGGGAAGGGAAACAGAGTTTGCATACATGACGATTCTGATCCCCAAGGGGCCAGAGGGACGGGACCAAAGATGGGAAATGGAGGTAATTCCTTTAAATGACTACTAGTCATAAAGTTATAATGGATTTGAAGTCAACTTAGTCAGAAATATCCTTGGGGAAAGCAGCACATATTTTTGCATAAATGGTGACTCTTACACTCATGGGGCCAAAGAAGCGGGGCCCAATAGGGAAAATAGAGGTAATTCCTTTAAATCGCTACTAGCCATAATTATGAATGGATTTGAACCCAATTTAGTAAGAAAAATCCTTGAGGGAAGGGGAACAGATTTTTGCATAAGTGGTGACTCTGACCATCAAGGAGCGGGGCCAAATAGAAGAAACAGGGGTAATGTCTTTAAATCGCTAATTGTCATAAAGTTATGAATGGAATTGAACCCAATTTGGCCAGCAACATCTTTTGGAAATTGGAAGAAATTTTGAATAACTGGTTGCTGTGACCCTCCATCCCATAACCATGTATAGTATCGCTGGACGTTAAGGAATAAACACAATTCTGATGTAAAAATAGGCCCAAGGGTCTTTCCAAAACCTAAGGGACTTACTTCCTTTAAACACAATCATGTTGTAAAAACCATTTGAGGTCTTTCAGACCATTAGAGAGACTGGACTTCGTTATATCAATAAAACAGTTGGGATCCCCACACTGTAACTACATATAGCATCGTTCGAGGATGACAAACAAAGCTACGTATTAACGAAATGAGCATGAACATTAATTTGACGGTTGGTCAGATCCAACCAGGTGAGCGATACAGGCCCCATGGGCCTCTTGTTTTCATTTGGTGTAATAGGTGATATGTTGGCACGCTAATTTGTCATTTATTGTCGTTTTTTTTATTTCTTCACCTTGTGCGGCACTTTATGCATGTATGCGAGTGCCGGTATTAGAGGTGAGGTAGGATTTTTAACCAATTCCTATCAACAGCCTCTGTGTACGAAATGTATGGGTACGAAGAGTGCTTGTTTGTTGTGGGATACTACAGTACATTCGTGTTTGATTTCTTGTGAAAGCACGCAACTGACTTCGACTGTATAGTGTTAACTTACTGAAACATACTGACGAGGACAACAAGCAGGGCAACCCACATGCTCAATTTATACAGAACTGACAACGGGCAAACCAGTCGTCATAATCCGTAACTGCTGGTCGTTAACCAAGAGTAGTGACCTAATAGTAAGCACGTTGACCAACTTATACAATTTGTACAATTTTGTAATAATTCTACCTCTACCATCCATACGTTCGTACCAGGTCCAGTAACAGGGGGTGGAATCCGTTCGCCAGACATTACGAACGTAAGTATACTTAAAGCACATATGAAAACTTTTTTTTTTCGTTCGTACAACTTCAACTCTCATAGTCTATTGCATAAAGAATGTTTTTAAAAATTCTACAACAAAGTTGAACGAATCCCGACATCTTAATTATTTTAGTAAAATAATGAATACAATGTATTTACGTTTTTACCTATTTACATGAATGCATGTTTATATTTTATATTGGACCAACGTGCATCTTTTGGCCTCAGTTTTCTATAGTTGAGAGTCCATACCATATAAATGACGTATGACATTATAGTTTTTGATACACAATTATGGTAAAAGGTATGTAATAAATTGTCACTGGGGTCTGGGGGTTTGTCCACTTTCTGAAATACACTATTTTCACAAATACGTTGAAAGTTAGGTACAAGTAATCGAAAGTTTCCATCCTATTTCGGATAAGTCGTGAAGAAACACACGACATTGCCAAACAAAGTAATTCCGTAATTCTTGTCACGTTTTTTATAACGTAAAATTATTTTGCATTTAGTACATAATTATTGAACTGTTATCTATTGAAACTAACATGACAGTAAAGTGCTGAATATTCTTACTATTGTCACTCAGAAGTTGTCAGTTTCTGTTTTATAACAATCGTTTAACATGTCGTCATTCTGCAAAAGAAAATCAAGAATATTTTATTGATCAGTCAATGTTTTATTGACTAAAAAAACATCATGCTGGATATTTGATTTTCACTAGCTTTCAAATATTTTGAGGTATTATTTCGTTATTTAGGCTAGGAGCATATTTTACTGTCCTTATATGATATATTCCGAAAGAACTAATAATAGTATGACATGTATTTTACATTACCTGGAAGCAAGCCTATCTGTGGTGTAAACATCGTACCTATTCATCACAGGCTTATGCAAATTATTATTATTATTATTAAAAGCTGAATTAATTTCATTTAACATTTTCTTAATTTTGCAAAATCCCATGATATGCCTGTAGAATGCGTACAGGCATGTGACTACCTTCATAAATTGCTTATTTGCATCTACATGTAATGGTTTTATTTGTTTAACGTCCTATCAACGGCTCAGGTCATTTAAGGATGACCTCCATAACGTGCGACATACATGCGTGTGGTGAATGCATATGTGTGTTTGGGAAGCTGCGGAATATTTGTGTTAAGTCACCTTGTGATAGGCCGGAACTTTTGCCTATTTATAGTGCTACCTCAATGAGACATACCGCCGAAGACACCCAGCAGTATTTCAAGTCCCGTCAAATTTTACTGACAACGGGCAAAACAGTCGTCATAGTTCCAAAATGCCGGATGCTAAGCCAAGTAGCAACTACCATTATTAAAGACTGGTATGTCTTCCTTACAGAGGGGAGCAACGAATTAGATTAAAATCAAATTAAATACATTATCACGTGTGTGTATAACGCAATATAAGGCAATACATTTACTGTGAACAATATGTGGGGATTGTCAGTGGGTTACTTTTACAACTTTCACCTTTCACCCAGGGTCTTGGTGTTAAGCCTGTAGCATTCTAGGGTAAAGGAAAACAAAATTTGTTCAAATGAATTACATTAATTTTCATTAAAGTCACACGGGCCAAATAGGCTAACATCTTCAATTAAATTCTACTCAATAACCACGAGGCCTAGGTCCTTGATTCTTTGCCTGAAGCATACTGTGCTAAAAGGTTACTTTTAAGTTTGTTCAAATGAATGACCTTGACTTTCATTCAATTTCACATGGGTCAAATATGCAAAAATCTTTAAACAACTTCATCTCGAAGAGACCGAGGGACTTGATATTAGTCCCGTAGCATACTGGAATGAAGGGCTACCAAGTTTGTGCAAATGAATGACTTGACCTTCATTCAAGATCACATAGGTCAAAAAGACTAAATTCTTCAAACAAAGATTTCCCGATAACAAAGAGACCTCAAATAAGGTCAATTGTATACTGCAATAAAGGACTAGAAAATATACTGACATGATCAAACCTAGCCTATTCTGATATCTGAATAAAGAAGTTATCGGCATAGTATTTGCAGAAATAACCATTGGGCCTCTTGTTTCAACTACTAACGAAAATACTACTTTAACTTCAACCTTTAGTATTTTAAGTATTTTTATAAATCATGTGATTGTATTTGTATTATCTGTGTCTTACAAGGGCGTAATAACGACAGTACAGACAGGTAAATTGTCGAAGTAAATATATACATCTCGTGTGTTTATAGTTATTATAATTTATATTAGCTTGGAATGTAAATGTGTAAATGACACAACCCACACTACGGCTCTACAGTAGACCTAGCGATTTTTCTTTCAGTACTATTTTTCTTATCTCAAATTATTGTATTGATGAATACTAAATCAGTCTATATGGCCCCTGTTTCATCTGATGTTATTAAATTGGGAACGTCTGAACAACTGTTCAGTGTACAATACAGGTTTCATTAACTGTACGTTACTTTGTTTCAACTACAACTAATGCAACTGGCATTATAATACAGGCTTCATTGATAAATCAAAAGCTGATGTGTTGTTGATGTAACGATGAAACCTGTGTTATAATGGCAGTTGTATTAGTTGATGGAACAACGAAGCTTGCATGTACTTTGTCGATTACATTAGCGGTTGACGTAACGATGCAAGCTGTACTTAAATGCCAGTTTTATTAGTTGTTGATGCACCAAGTATCGTGTACTAAGTCAGTTACGATAATCATAAATTAGTCTTGCATACAGTTTTAACTTATTCTTTGTCATTACTTCTTCCCTATTCCTGATCATGCAATTTTGGTTTAAATCCATGTTCCTAACAAACTGTCATTATAAACATAAACTTATTCATCAAACTAATGTATTATTAAAAAAACGTAAAGTAAAATTTCAGACATATCACAAAGCCAAGGAAGGGGTATTAGTTAGGATTTGGTCATCTTTTACACTTCACTTCCGTGCAACAACCGTTGGACTTTTTTTCTGGTGACCTGGTAAAATGTCATAAAGGCTTCAAAACTGTTTGTCAGTTAAAAGTTAAAATGCCTTAACAGCTAGTCAGGTTCAATTGCCACTTTTGCTATCGGTGGACTTATGCCCCATTTAGTGACAAGATATACGATCTACACTTTCCGTGCAATAACTGAATCAGAATACATCGATATTTCTTCAAACGTAGTAGAGCTGGGCCAAGTTCTTCATCCTTTCAGATTCAGTTAATCCTACAGTTTAGAGTTGGGAGAGTCGTATCACTAACACAATTTCAATACAGTTACACAGGTAAAACGCTTAAAATGTTGCAATATCCGTCTGACATTCATTTCTTACCCTTTAAACCTTTTTGGTAGGTTCCCTATTAAACGCATGAAAGACCTATAACGGGTACTTAATTTTGACGGGGTACGACCATTAAGTAATAACCACAATAACTAATACAATAAATACGGTTGATCGTTGGTTTGGTTTGGTTTATTTTGTTTAACGTCCTATTAACATCTAAGGTCATTTAAGGACGGCCTCCCGTGCATGCGACATGTATCAGTGTGGTAAGTGCGTATGTGTGTTTTGGGTATGTTCGTGTTAAGTCTCCTTGTGATAGGCTGGAAATTTTGCCGATCTCACTGAAACATACTGCCGAAGACACCCAGCAGCACACCCCACCCGGTCACATTATACTGACAACGGGCCAACCAGTCGTCCCACTCCAAATATGCTGAGCGCTAAGCAGGAGTAGCAACTACCATTTTTAAAGACTCTGGTATGTCTCGGCTAGGGGACAGAACCCAAAACCTTCCTCACAACGGCGAAAGGCCAAAAGTGAGGCATTGTCAAGGGAGACATTAGGAAGAAGAAAGTTGTTAAGAAAGATATAACGGCATCAACAGTCTCTCGACCTACATATGATACACTTGTTTTCCGAGCTACTGACCTTGGGCCGTGAAACATAAGTATAAGCCGACCGTGTACTATAGATCTGCATAGATGTTAATATACAATCGTCAAATTAACAACAAACAAAAAACAACAGTTCGTTATTTATCCAGCGCTGATATACTGATATTTTTTTCTTTCTACACTTTAGGTCTTCTCTCTCGTTACAATATTGAATACTAGTATTCAACATGCATAACTACATGTACAAATGTAAGGTCAACATGATAACAATTTATTAATCATGGTCGCTCCCCGTTAAATACGTCTCTACATTATATTTAAGACAGCTTATCTTCTTAATTTCTCCCTTGAAATTGACCCAATTTAGCATTTGCCGTCCAGTTGTTGTGCTTTGGGTTCTGTCCATTAGCCATTAAATTATAAATGATAGTTGTTGTTTCTTGGTTGACGTTTACCTACAACAGGGATAAACAGGGATGAAACCATCCCAGTACGGTGTCAGTAGCAATGACTTCATTGGGAGAGATGACGCCGGGGCAATCTGTATGCGATATAACATAGCAATGAAATGACACACTGGACTTAACATATTTAAGTCAGAGCATTCATGTAATTACCTTTTTAATGATCTGACTGTATTGAAAGGAATTAAACAATAACAGCCAATCAATTCCCTATCCCGTCATCATTTCGACTTCCCCCGTTAGTGTCATTTATGATCACGTTTTTTTTTTTTTTTTTTAAATTTTCTCCTGTTATTCTTCGACTGTTTCTGGTTTTAGATTGATACCGTCTCCAGGTTCGAGATATCATCTGAAAAAACACTTTCCGGCTTCATGGATTTTAGGGATGACGTAAGTGTTCATCGGCTACATTTATCTTTATTCAATTCATATCCAAGTGCAATGATGCTATCGATAGGAATGATATAAGATAGCACCATCTGGGGGCAATTTTAACGTTTAATTTTCGATACAATATAAATAACGATATTTATTTTAACTGTTAATGGTCATTTCAATGGTGCTTGATATTCCTGGTTTAAGTTAACTACACATCTCATCGAAATATTTCATAGTTGGAGACAAATGATAAGGATTTAAGCAACATTCATGATATCTTACATTAAATATATATTTATAAATCTTTATCATGGTTTCTATTGGTGTTCACAACATTTTCAAAATAAAGTACCAGATGATATAATTCTCCATCCTGACAGTGTGTAAATATACTGTGCGAATCTTCAATATTTCATAAAACCGTACTTTGGGATATTTTAATTGT
The DNA here is from genome assembly GCF_902652985.1 of Pecten maximus. Lineage (NCBI taxonomy): Eukaryota > Metazoa > Mollusca > Bivalvia > Pectinida > Pectinidae > Pecten > Pecten maximus. Next base: position 16,263 of record NW_022983080.1, read on the forward strand.
GGTTATATTTTGGTTCACATCAAAATTTCACGAAAACTAATCGTCGAAACAATATCCGGATTACAGCAGTCGTCTTTCCATTCATTTACTACATACCCATTACTAGCTTCCGCGATCTATGTTGATGTATGTTAGAATATTATTTTTTGCTAAAAACGCTTCAATAAAGGTATGTTTTCATCTAAATGTGTAAAATTCATTCACGTCGTTTCCATATTGATTGTTGTATTAGCTGTGTTTAAGAACAAGTTGCGTCTCGATCGATCGATTAACAAGTGTACAAAGTAAAGACTGTTTCTTGTTCAACCAGGTGAAACGAAATACAAAAGTCTGATACTGATATATTTTCAGTAAATACCTATTTAAACAAATCATGTCATCCCGATTTTGACTTTTGCCAAAATATCCCAAAGTACGGTAGTATGAGTTTGAAAGAAAATCATTCTAATTCATCACAAAATACATATATGATCATTTTATATGTTTTTATTTGTGACTATATTTTTATCATTCACCATAGATATCACAAACAAGCGAAACCTGGTCCACAGATGGCAATTATGACGGTAAGCGCCCTTGCCTTGAAGTTGATTTCCATAACTTTTCGTCGCTAAAACAAATGTGTGTTTCATATTCATACATATTAATTTATTTTCCTTTAATTGCTAAAATACTAAGTTTACAAATCCTAGATATATTATCTAGTTTTATTGTTCCACGGTCTATCAACAATTTGAGTTATTTAGGGCTAAGACAGGTTAGAACATTCACAGTGAAATAGCACATCAAACTCAAACTAAAAAAGTATAAGGTAAAGATAACTTGTAAGTATGTCCTCAATATTGGTGTTAGTTTCAGTGTCATCTCCTGATAACGATTTATCAGACGGGTTTGAACAATTTTTGTTTACATCTTGTGAAGTTAACATTTTAGCATTACTGTTTATACTACATCCACACATATTAACATCTATTCAAGAATATTTCCATTGAGCCATTGGTGTTGTTACATTTCCAATATCAAACCTATTGACCCCCAATACCGTCCCTGGTGTACCATACCAATATCAAACTTATTGACCCCAATACCGTCCCTGGTGTTATGTTACATACCTAACTTGTAAGTATGTCCTCAATATTGGTGTCAGTTTCAGTGTCATCCCCTGGTAACGATTTATCAGAAGGGTTTGAACAATTTTTGTATACATCTTGTGAAGTTGGATTTTATCCTTGTTAACATTTTAGCATTACAGTTTATACTACATCCACACATATTAACATTTATTCAAGAATATTTCCATCAGTGGGACAGAGCTATTTGATACGCTAGGTATTAAATTTACAAGCAAATATATTTATAGCCAGAATTAAAATTATGAATTCCGAAAATTTATTTGATGGTTTTAAATTTTCATTTGTTACTTATGGACATATTACGAACACTCAAAACCTCATCCGACGATTTTACCATTTCTATTAAACTTGAGAAATTAGATCATATCAGTAGTCGCAAATATTTTTGCAGTCTGTAAATTACGATTCAACTTCTCAGTTGATATCGATATCATTCAAATAAATGACCTTGAATTGCTGACAAGGGGATCACACATGTTAATATCTATACATGACATCCTAATAATCCAAATGGAAGACATGACCTTAAAACTAGAATTATTTATGTTCCCATCAAGCTTTAAAACATATGAGCACACCCGTGTTTCTGAATTGTGAATTTTTTGACGAATTTTCTTTCGATGGTCCAATTATAAGGTCTATATTATGAAATCAGTTAACGATTTTACAAAACATATTATTTATAGATGATACCTCCACTTGAAAAATGTATTTGTGAAATTGTGACAAATGGAAAGATCGAAAACAAGCTATTTAGCTCACCTGGATCGACGGTCTGGTGAGCTTATGCCGCGGCGTCCGTCGTCCGACCGTCAACATGTCCTTTTAATCGCAATTGATTTTAACCAAATTTGGCCAGGAACATCATTGAGGGAAGGGAAACAGAGTTTGCATACATGACGATTCTGATCCCCAAGGGGCCAGAGGGACGGGACCAAAGATGGGAAATGGAGGTAATTCCTTTAAATGGCTACTAGTCATAAAGTTATAATGGATTTGAACCCGACTCAGTCAGAAATATCCTTGGGGAAATCAGCACATATTTTTGCATGAATGGCGACTCTGACCCTCATGGGGTCCAGGAAACGGGGCCCAATAGGGAAAATAGAGGTATTTCCTTTAAATCGCTACTAGCCATAGTTATGAATGGATTTGAACCCAATTTAGTGGGATCCCCACACTGTAACTACATATAGCATCGTTCGAGGATGACAAACAAAGCTACGTATTAACGAAATGAGCATGAACATTAATTTGACGGTTGGTCAGATCCAACCAGGTGAGCGATACAGGCCACATGGGCCTCTTGTTTTCATTTGGTGTAATAAGTAATATTTTGGCATGCTAATTTGTCAACAGCCCCTGTGTACGAAATGTATGAGTAAGATGAGTAAGATGAGTGCTTGTTTGTTGTGGGATACTACAGTACATTCGTGTTTGACTTCTTGTGAAAGCGCGCAACTGACTTCGACTGTATTGTTAACTTACTGAAACATACTGACGAGGACACCTAGCAGGGCAACCCAAATGGTCAATTTATACAGAACTGACAACGGGAAAACCTATTAGTAAGCACGTTGACCAACTTATACTATTTGTACAATTTTGTAATAATTCTACCTCTACCATCCATACGTTCGTACCAGGTCCAGTAACAAGGGCTGGAATACGTTCACCAGACATTACGAACGTAAGTATACTTCAAGCAAACTCTTCTTTTTTTGTTCGTACAACTTCAGCTCCATGGTCTATTGCATATAGAATGTTTTAAAAAATTCTACAACAAAGTTGAACGAATCCCGACATCTTAAGTATTTTAGTAAAATAATGAATACAATGTATTTACGTTTTTATCTATTTACATGAATGCATGTTTATATTTTATATTGGACCAACGTGCATCTTTTGGCCTCAGTATTCTATAGTTGAGAGTCCACACCATATAAATGACGTATGGCATTATAGTTTTTGATACACAATTATGGTAAAAGGTATGTAATAAAATGTCACTGGGGTCTGGTTTTTTTTCCACTTTCTGAAATACACTATTTTCACAAATACGTTGAAAGTTAGGTACAAGTAATCGAAAGTTTCCATCCTATTTCGGATAAGTCGTGAAGAAACACACGACATTGCCAAACAAAGCAGTTCCGTAATTCTTGTCACGTTTTTTTTATAACGTGAAATTATTTTGCATTTAGTACATAATTATTGAACTGTTATTTATTGAAACTAACATGACAGTAAAGTGCTGAATATTCTTACCATTGTCACTCAGAAGTTGTCAGTTTCTGTTTTACAACAATACTTTAACATGTCGTCATTCTGCAAAAGAAAATCAAGAATATTTTATTGGTCAGTCAATGTTTTGTTGACTAAAATAACATCATGCTGGATATTTGATTTTCACTAGCTTTCAAATATTTTGAGGTATTATTTCGTTATTTAGGCTAGGAGCATGCTTTACTGTCCTTATGTGATATATTCCAAAAGAACTAATAATATTATGACATGTATTTTACATTACCTGGAAGCAAGCCTATCTGTGGTGTAAACATCGTACCTATTCATCACGGGCTTATACACATTATTATTATTATTATTACAAGCTTACCGGTTATAAGTATTTATATATTAAAGTATTTAAAATGCTGAAGTATCCATCCACGTAAATATGGTATATCATATACACGTCTCTTCCAGAAGGTAGAAAGTTGTAGTAATCCAAACGAATCAGTGGTGGATACATTTATTATGAAGTGTTTACAAAGGGATACGATAGTAACGTGACCCTGGGGTCAGGGTCTGCTGAGAGTAGCCAGATCACACCTGCAGACCAGTCAATTTTAAACAAAGATGCACCCTGTACATGAGAAGTACAAATATACTTGTTAGAACTATCCCGTGAAGTAATTCAACTATGGTTGAGAAGATGAATTATTTATATGACCATATCCGTAAACTGTAAAACGAAAGTAGGTCTTGCCCAACTACATATAGGTTACGATACGATAGCTATGAATTAAAACAGTGTTACTTTCCATTGTAATTTAGCACAATGGTGTCTCAAAAAATGCGAAAATAATCCGGTAATGTTCAATGGTCTTCTGTTTTTATTATCGTCGTGTTTTCTGGGTCACGTTCTATAACCGTCGCCACGAAATGTCATACAGCTAATGGACCGAAGTGTTATCCACTCCAAACCTCCACTTATCGACTATAGATGCCTGATTCTATAGCATGTGGGCTTCCTACGTCATCAAATTCATTTCCCGCGAAATTACTGGGAAATCTAAAACAATTCTTTAAATGAAATGAAGCGAAAGAAATAGAAAACGTCTAAATAAAAGCATCGTGATCAGTATTGAGTACAACGTTAAAGTTCATTGTAAACAATTGCTACTATTTGCTAACCTAAAGCATAAGTAATTTAAATCAAATTATTTTAAAATCCATACTTCGTTTCTATTATAATCTTAAAATTTGTATCACAAGATCATTAAGAAGCTTCGCAGTACTGACTCTTCCAAACGCACAGATGTTTTGATTTTAGCAAAGATGGCGACCCGAAGCTGTGAGGCGGTTTGGATTGGAATTAAAATGCGTATATTTCGGCAAGTAAACATCGTACAATTTCCCCAGTGTGGTCTGATCATCTAATTTTGTCATTATGTATTCAGAACAGTTGTGGTTTAGTCGCTACGGTCATTAACATAAAAATTCGGATTATTATATAAACACTTATTTAATTACAAGCCAACCGGTTATAAGTATTAATATATTAAAGCATTTAAAATGCTGAAATATCCATCCACATAAATATGGTATATCCTATACACGTGTCTTCCAGAAGGTAGAAAGTTGTAGTAATCCAAACGAATCAGTCGTGGATACATTTATTATGAAGTGTTTACAAAGGGATACGATAGTAACGTGACCCTGGGGTCAGGGTCTGTTGAGAGTAGCCAGATCACACTTGCAGACCAGTCAATTTTAAACAAATATGCACCCTGTACATGAGAAGTACAAATATACTTGATAGAACTATCCCGTGAAGTAATTCGACTATGTTTGAGAAGATGAATTATTTATATAACCATATCCGTAAACAGTAAAACGAAAGTAGATCTTGCCCAACTACATATAGATTACGATACGATCGATAGCTATGAATTAAATCAGTGTTACTTTCCATTGTAATTTAGCACAATGGTGTCTCAAAAATTGCGAAAATAATCCGGTAATGTTCAATGGTCTTCTGTTTTTATTATCGTCGTGTTTTCTGGGTCACGTTCTAATAACCGACGCCACGAAATGTCATACAGCTAATGGACCGAAGTGTTATCCACTCCAAACCTCCACTTATTGAATATAGATGCATTATTCTATAGCATGTGAGCTTCCTACGTCATCAAATTCATTTCCCGCGAAATTACTGGGAAATCGAAAACAATCTTTAAATGAAATGAAGCGAACGAAATAGAAAACGTCTAAATAAAAGCATCGTGATCAGTATTGAGTACAACGTTTAAGTTCATTTTAAATAATTGCTACTATTTGCTAACCTAAAGCATAAGTAATTTAAATGAAATTATATTAAAATCCATATTTCGTTTCTATTATAATCTTAAAATTTGTATCACAAGATCATTTAGAAGCTTTGCAGTACTTACTCTTCCAAACGCACAGATGCTTTGATTTTAACAAAGATGGCGACCTGAAGCTGCGAGGCGGTTTGGATTGTAATTAAATTGCGTATATTTCGGCAAGTAAACATCGTACAATGTTCCCGTATGGTCAGATCATCTAATTTTGTCATCATGTATTCAGAACAGTTGTTGTTTAGTCGCTACGGTCATTTACATAAAAATTCAGATTATTATATAAATACTTATTTAATTATTAAAAGCTGAATCAATTTCATTTAACATTTTTTCAATTTTGCAAAATCCCATGATATGCCTGTAGAATCCGTACAGGCATGTGACTACCTTCATAAATTGCTTATTCGCATCTACGTCTAATGGTTTTATTTGTTTAACGTCCTATCAACGGCTCAGGTCATTTAAGGATGACCTCCATAACGTGCGACACACATGCGTGTGGTGAATGCATATGTGTGTTTGGGAAGCTGCGGAATATTTGTGTTAAGTCACCTTGTGATAGGCCGGAACTTTTGCCTATTTATAGTGCTACCTCAATGAGACATACCGCCGAAGACACCCAGCAGTATTTCAAGTCCCGTCAAATTTTACTGACAACGGGCAAAACAGTCGTCACAGTTCCAAAAATGCTAAGCAAAGTAGCAACTACCATTATTAAAGACTGGTATGTCATGACAAGAAGGGATAATCCAACATCTTCCTTACAGAGAGGAACAACGAATTAGATTAAAATCCAATTAAATACATTATCACGTGTGTGTATAACGCAATATAAGGCAATACATTTACTGTGAACAATATGTGGGGATTGTCAGTGGGCTACTTTTACAACTTTCACCTTCACGTGCATACTTTATAAAATGAATACATTTGTTTTAATCAATACAAATGTTTAATTTTGATTTTGCACTAAACCTGATATCAAATCCAAGCAGATACTGGACATATTCTCATACCCACTATAACAAATGTCATCTCTCTTATTGTTATAATTTGGTTACAGCCTAAAGGTGATGTTGAGAGCAGGCCGGCTACTAGCCTAATGGTAATTATGTCTAATGATTCAAATGATGTTAAATGTCATTTGAAACCGTAAATAGGAATCACTTTTTATCACCAACTGTTATGTAAAAGCAATAAACAGCGATGAAAATGAAGTCGCCTAAAGGAAAAAGTTTTAATTGTGGTGTTTTAGAAAGTAGATGCATTTTTGTCATAGTTCAACATTTCATATGTCAAATTCGACGAAAAACTCGATGGGAATATGCTCCCCTGTATAAGGTTCGGACACCATCACCAAAAGCAAGTAATTTTCTTCACGTTTTTATAACTTAAACTAATTGGCTAAGTCAATATGTTGCTGAAAGAAAAAAAAATGCGCTGGCTATTTAATGTTTACTTGTATATTCCTTGAGAATAAATGTATCTGTAATTATTCTACTACTTCATCACGTACATAAACAACATTTTGATTATTATAATTTATTTTATATCCTATTCAAGTTTAGTTGAATTTATGTTTGAATAAAATAATATCATACGCATAAATTGTGAGTACCGACATAAACTTCTTATCAGCATCTACATCTAATATTTTAGAAAAGCAAAATATTTTCAGGTACAAATAACAGACATCCAACAACCATATTATGTTCCTAAGCAGAAAGTCAGGACCTCCGTACCTTCCGCAAGGTATTCAGCAAAACCTTTGAACGGCGTCAGTAATATTCTCATTTAGGATTAAGAGAATCGATTGTTATTTATTGACACTATTTAAATCTGAATCAGGTATCGAATGACAGATTGTTAATATTGTAGATCAGGGCATAACTTAATTATCAAAAAGGTGGGATTGTAAGTGTCATTTTCCATAGCATATCCTGAAAGATAAATACATCGATTCCACATAATCAATTTTGACACCCGTGAAATATATCTTTTAGAGTCAAAGTTTCTGTGGTATATCAATGATTAGTATGGAAATTCCTTTAAATCAATGTTAAGTTTAGTTTAAAACTGATGTAATCCTGGTAAATACTAGCCGCAATATACCGCTCGGCACGATATCCCTTTATCTCGATCGGTAAAGCCGAAAACTAATAGATCAGAGGTCCGGGAACGATCCTTAGGAGATACATTGATTAAATCTAAATTAAACATACGCCCTGTAACATTGGCGCCTACGTAAGGTTGGTTGGTTGGTTGATTTTGTTTAACGTCCTATTAACAGCTAAGGTCATTTAAAGACGGCCTCCCGTGCGTGCGACATGCATGCGTGTGGTGATTGCGTATGTGTGTTTGGGGGGGGGGGGGGGGGGGGGCTGCGGTATGTTCGTGTTAAGTCTCCTTGTGATAGTCCGGGACTTTCGCCGATTTATAGTGCTACCTCACTGAAGCATACTGACGAAGACACCCAGCACGACACCCCACCCGGTCACATTATACTGACAACGGGCGAATCAGTCGTCCCATTTCAAATATGCTGAGCGCTAAGCAGGAATACCAACTACCATTTTTAAAGACTTCGGTATGTCTCGGCCAGGGGACAGAACCCAAAGCCTTCATCACAGGGGCGAACGCTCAACTGAAGGCCAAAAGTGAGGCAATGTCAAGGGAGACATTGTTACAATCGAGGGATACGTTGGGGGAATTACCCAGAGAAATGACCATAAGACTCTTTCATATGTGTATATGAAGGATAGGGATATTCCACCCGAGGGGTCACAAAATGTGGTGAAACCCGGGGCTCGCCGAGTGTTTTACCACATTTTGTGATCCCGAGGGTGGAATATCCCTATCCTACATACACACATAATTAAAGAGTCTTTTTCTCTCATATCATTACCGAATTTCTGGCGCAAGTGTCCCTCAGCCATCCATTTTCTTCAATTTTTTAATTTCTTTATTTGACGTTTTTACTAAATATACTTGTAATATTCTGAAAGATCATACCCTATTTTGGCAAACTATGTTTGCACACAAATTTCATTTATTTTGTGGTTAAGTGATGAACGAATGAACAATTCGCCGATAAAAATTACCGTAACTTGACCGACTTTTACGTGGCCGTGATCAAATTGTCAGCATCCGAGAAAAAGAAGTTCTATCAACAATACTGAAAGCCAACGCTGAAATGAGTTTTTCAACTTCACATATATTTGATTTGCACCTCGACATATCATTTCACAGAACACACTGTACTTTTAAATGTCAAGTAAATTTTTTTTTTATAAAATACTACGTCACTGCATGACGTCACGACTGTCATTGGAATTCCATTCATAGTTCAAGGATATTGAGAGTGATGTCGATCTCGATCGCCATGACGCGGCGATGTTTCGTGGCTGGTAATTTTAAATTCAGTGATTTTGGCAACTTCGTGTGTGAACCAGCGAACAGTGACTCTATACGAGTATTCGATCTTTTCTGTGACATAGGATTATATGTGTTTAACCGGTTGTCTTGATGGAATGACGAAGGTAGGTCAGTCGATAGGCTAACGATGATCATATTGAAAGGCTAAGATGGCAGTTAGTTTTCATGGTTACTGTACACAAATATAGACTCCGAGTTACAATTATAATAAATATTTGTATATGAACATCGAGGGGTGTCATGTTTACCGAGTGTTCGTTCATTTAAGAGCCAATTCCCAACTTCCAAATACACAGGTTACTGAGTAGGCCTAACAGTTACTGACAGTACAGTACTGTTGGAACAAATTCCAGGGCCCCCTGCTGACGCGAACGGAACCATTTCATAGGTTGATGTATGGCTTTTATTTTACTTCCTGTCATTGCCAGGTGATTGTGTGTGTTTACATGTTTTTAATGACAAATGACAAATCTGTCGGGTAAGCCAGTCTGTACAGTACTGTAACTGTTACAACACGCTCAGATGAAATGTCTAATCGTTTAACCGTGTAGCCCTATTGCTTTACTGCTGATATGATATATATTTATCTAAGAATGTATGTATTTTTATAGTTAAGTCCAACGTTTCAAAACCGACACCGACGATAAGGACTGTCGGATGTGAACACAAGCAGACGACGTTGTGAGAGTTGTCTCCCTTGAACGCAGATTAATCCGCGCGCGTGAAATGCTATGTAAGATAGATTTTTCTTACATAGCTATCTTACATGGGCAAACTCTATCCAACATGGCGAGATATGAGAGAAAACAACAACATCATTCTCGCTTCGTGGCGGCAACTCTTTATATTCCGGAAAACAACAAAGCAAACTAATATTCGAACCAACATATAAACAACTGGCTGACATTATCCGGAACTAAGACATTTCATGGTCACCTTAAATATATATTTTACATATATATAACAACATTAGAAAGAAGAAAGCTGTTAAGAAAGAAGCAGAAAGATAAGATCCCAAATTTAGTCGCTTCTTAAAAGGACTCGGAAAGGAGGTTTTGCATAGGAGGGCTAAATCGACCCACGACGATTTTTTTCACGGAAACATATTTTTGTCAAAAGCATAATATCCCCGATTATGTGGGAGGAATTAATTTCCATTCCTCAATGCATATATTCTTTTTTTGGTGATTTCATTATTTCCCCATCAAACTGCATAAGAAGCTAATGTTTTGACCACTAATTATTATAGAACACATTTTTATTTCCTATTTGTGAAACAAATTGACCCCATTTGTTTAAGGTTTAATTCTGTATATGAATCATCACGCTCCGTGACACTAAAATTAAATTTCAGCCTTATTTGATGTCTTCTTTATGAAAATCACTGTTTTTAACTTTTCATTTAAAGTCTAATACCACAAAGTTATTAATGGAGTACTATACAAATTTTCGGTTAGAAATAATCTATGGATATTCATCAACATTTAATGAAACACATTTATTTGGTGAATTACTGGATATGCCAAGATTTTATTTTTTTTTAAATTTTTTAATTTTTAAAGCATTTTCATCAACAACATATGATGTACATAATAAAATAATTCATTCAAATTCCCTTCCGTTCATCATCATCATCATCATCATCATCATCATCATCATCATCATCACCATCATCATCATCATCATCATCATCATCCAGCAAACACATCATCATCATGTCATCCGGACACATCATCATCATCATCATCATCATGTCATCCGGACACATCATCATCATCCAAAAACACATCATCATCATTATCAAAATACATCATCATCATCATCATCATCATCATCATCATCATCATCATCATCATCCAGCAAACACATCATCATCATCATCATCATCATCATCATCATGTCATCCGGACACATCATCATTATCCAAAAAACACATCATCATCATTATCCAAATACATCATTATCATCATCATCATCATCCAGCAAACACATCATCATCATCATCATCATCATCATCATCATGTCATCCGGACACATCATCATTATCCAAAAAAACACATCATCATCAATATCCAAATACATCATCATCCAAAAAACACATCATCATCATTATCCGAATACATCATCATCATCATCATCATCATCATCATCATCATCTTTCATCCGGACACATCATCATCATCATCATCATTATCCAAACACTTCATCATAATCATCATCATTGTCCAAACACATCATCATCGTATTTCATCCAAATACAAACATTATCATCATCATCATCAAAACACATGCATCATCATCATCATCATCCAAATACATCGATCTTAATCTCATTCATATGTTGCTTTTTTATGAGAGAGAGAGAGAGAGAGAGAGAGAGAGAGAGAGAGAGAGAGAGAGAGAGAGAGAGAGAGAGGGAGGCGGGACTTATAATGTAATGAAATTGAATTGAGTGTAAAAGCTGGATATAAGATATACTAAATAAGACTATGGCCTAGTAACAATAAATGACAGAGTATTAAAAATGCTATAATTTGACATATCATAATACTTATTTTAAAAATGAAGAGTCCTGGTAAAGACTGTCAGGGTCAATAAAAAAAAAAGGGGGGGGGGGGGGGGGGGGGGTGGGAAACCCCCCCAAAAAACCCACATAAATCAATAGAACTAAACATATATATTGATAAAACAGAAAATAAGCACTTTTTAAGCTTTTTGAGGTCTTAAATAGATAATATGTTTTTCCATTTATTCCAATCCAGATTAAACTTTTCAAGAAAACAAACTCCCTTTGATGTTGCTATATATTTTTTCAGATTGTGGTGGTCCTTAATTACATTTATTAATGCATGTACATTTAAAGAGCTACTGGAACATCTAGTTTTATATATGTAATGCTTAATAACCATGGTAATTTCATTATCAATACTGTTATACTTTCCAGGTGACAAAAATCCAAAAATAAATGATTCTTTATTGTAAGTGAACGGGATAACTAGTGCATCGAGAAGTGATTCAAAACTTTGCAAAAAGAACTGAACTTTTTCACATTCCCAAAAAATATGAATCATTGTTTCAGGGTAAAATTTACAAAAAGTACACAACGGACTTGTAACAATGTTTGCTTTAAAAAGAACTGAATTTAGAGTTAAAATATTGTGCAAGATTCTAAATTGAAACCACTGAAGTTTTGAGTTATTTGTTACTTTAAAAGGTATGGAAAAGATATTTGCCCATGTTGAATCTGTAAAATCAAACACTTAATTCCACTTTTTTTTTCCTGTAGCAATTTCTGTATTTTTGGAAAGACTTTTATATATAATTTTATTGTCCTGTTGTGATTTGAGAAATAAATATATATTATGTGGAATATATGGTAATATCAGGTCTTTATCTATGATCTCCTGTAAATGGAAGTTTTTACGGATAGAATTAATAACACCCTGATATTTAAGAAAGTTTGTTCGTATATTATATTTCTGAGTAAATTCATTGAATGTATGAAAAGAAAGAGTATTCGAATCTTTTAACACATCATTAACTACTTGGACACCCTTACTAAACCAGTCTTTATAGAAAACAGAGTGTCCACCAATACTAATATGTGGATTATGCCATAGTGGACTTTTTAGAAAAGAGAGTTGTTGATGTTTCGTATTAGTTTCTGATGTCAATAATCTTTCCCAAGCTTTGAAAACATCGGCCCAGAATTCATTTTTACATTGTTTTTGACATAACCGTAAATAATCAATCCCAAAATTTATGCAATAGTTCCAGTTAAACAGATTGTTGAATAAAACCTGCCATTTTCTTATACATGTATTATGGAGTAATCTTTTTAACCATCCTAGTTTAAGGGAATCATCAAAGGCATAGATGTTTATCATTTTTAACCCACCCTCTGAATACTCCTTAGTTATTACTTTTCTCTTCACCTTATCAGCTTTACCATTCCATAAGAAATTAAAAATAATGGTATTGAGTTGTTTCAAAAAGGCCGTACTGGGGTTTGGGAGTGAAATAAACAAATGGTTAAATAGAGAAATAAGGAGGGATTTAATAATGTGTATTTTACCTATAGGGGTCAATATCCTTCTATTCCAAATTTTAATTATGGATTTTAGTTTAATAAGTTTTTTTATCAAAATTAAGTCTAGGTATTTCATGTAGGTTGACACTAAAATCTATTCCTAACAGTGTAAATTTCTCCCTCCCCCATTGTAGGTTTAGATCAGGCAGATATGTTTCATTACTATATTTTTTACTCCCAATCCAGATTACTTGTGTTTTATATGTATTGATCATGAGCCCAGATATTTGTGCAAAATCGTTTAATTCTTTAATAGATTCAAGCAAGGAGCTCTCAGATCCATCAAGAATAAGAGATGTATCGTCTGCATACTGAGATAGAAGTATCGGAATGTTATCAACGCTTATACCTAATATCTTTTTGTTACTTTTTATTCTAATCGCTAGTATTTCTACGCAAAGTATGAAGATATACGGTGCAATTGGGTCCCCTTGTCTACAACCGCGTTTAATATTAAAAAAATCTGATAAATTACCACCCTGATTAATAGTTGAGGAAACCCGAGCATGAAAAGTTTGAACCCATTGCCTAATACCCTCCCCAAAACCAAAAGCATTAAGAGTTTTGTCAATTTATTCCCATGAGACTGAATCAAAAGCTTTTTGAAAATCAACCATAAGAAGCATACCTGGAACATCATTTACCTCTGCAAACTGCATAATGTCATAAATTAATCTAGTGTTTTCTCCAATATAACGCCCGGCCAAAAATCCTGATTGATCATTACTAATAAGCTTACCCAATACAGACTTAACTCTATTAGCTATAACACATGAAGCAATCTTATAAACAATATTTAAAAGAGAAATAGGTCGCCAATGTTTTAGAAAATTTCTAGGTTTTTCCCCTTTTGGTATACATGTAATGATTCCCTGCCTTTGAGTTATGGAAAGTTCCCCTTTTTGATAACCAAAATTTAAAGATCGAACAATAAAAATACCTAATTGCTTCCAGAAACACTTAAAAAATTCAGATGTAAAGCCATCTGACCCCGGGCTCTTGTTATTTTTCATTTTACTCAATGTTTTCCCTGCTTCTGCTAAAGTAATGAGACCCTCTAATTTCTCTGACTCTTCATTAGATAATTTAGGAACATTACAATTATGTACAAAATCATTTATATCAATATCACTTATACAATCTTGAGCATCATATAAGTGTTCATAAAATTTCTTAATTTCATCTAAAATCTCAAACTGATCTGTTATTATTTCGTTATTCTCTTTTTGAATTTTGGGTATAATTTTTGATGTATAATTCCTGTTTTCTAAACTCAAAAAATATCTGGTTGGTTTCTCACCTTCTTCCACCCATTTGGCTCTTGATCTAATAATGCTACCCCTCATTTTCTGCAGTCGAATTTCTTCTAGTTCTTTCTTTTTTCCTAGCAATTCATCTAATTCAGTCCCTTCTTCTTCTAGTTCTAATGCCAAGATTTTATTATGTTAAAAGCATACACCCCCAATTTTGGACAACATATCAAGGTACCGAAAGTACTGAAAATAGAAGCAAATGCTAAAAATAAAAAAAAAAATAACAATGCAATCAGACTTTACTGCTTGTGTCAGACAGGGTGCTCCTTTTTAACCCTTGGTTTTTTAATACAATTTTCTTCATGACCTTTCTTTGTATGCAAAATGTTTTTGTTATCCAGTAATTTTTGATGATTTTTTTTTGGTTGTGTATTAAGATTAATATGCAAACATGTTTTTTAAAAGCAAAATTTGATAGTACTCCAACGATTATTACATTGTATCTACTTAACAAATACAAGAAAATTTCAAGAAGGTAATTTTTTACTGATAATTTTGTTAAAAAAGCTGTAATTACACTTTCTATTACAAATTCATACTAAACACACATGTTTTTATAAAATATAACATCACATGAGACTATCAATGCAATATGAAATTTATGAAGTACTTTTGTGCGAGAAATATATTGAAATTTAAAGGGAGGGTCTACATTTGTTACAGAAATCATGTTAGGTGGCGATGCGTATACAGCATTTGCCAATTTTCGTTTTAGTGTCTGAAATGACATATCTTTGGTAAAAGTCTATCATGATATCATGCATAAAATAAGATTCGGCCGTGGGCCGCCATGCACCACCTATATATCCTTGAGCTGAATACAGATGCTTTACCTTGGATTCCCATTATCAATTACATTTTGTGTGTCAGGTTCGACCAGAAACTCGACCCCAGCGACATGTCTGGACCCTTGCATCAACAAAGATTGAATCTCGTCAATATTTCGATAACGTAAGAAATTTTAAAATTCAGAATTTAATTGCAGGACTTCAATGTTTTGAATGCATTACTCACATAAATAATTTTGTAATATTACAACAAAACCGTACACCGGGTGAGAGTACAATTACACATGTTAAACTATAATATATCGATATAGGTTATGTACCTATGTGTATTTATGCTTATTTGCATGGGGCTCCTTTTTATAAAATATAACATCACATGAGACTATCAATGCAATATGAAATTTATGAAGTACTTTTGTACGAGAAATATATTGAAATTTAAAGGGAGGGTCTACATTTGTTACAGAAATCATGTTAGGTGGCGATGCGTATACAGCATTTGCCAATTTTCGTTTTAGTGTCTAAAATGACATATCTTTGGTAAAAGTCTATCATAATATCATGCATAAAATAAGATTCGGCCGTGGGCCGCCATGCACCACCTCCTTTAATTACTTATAGCTGCTGTACAAATCTTTTTCGAATGTCTTAGAACAACGAACCTAGCTTTCGATAAAATTAAATATTGTATTCTGTTTATGTATAACGAAATATAAGGGTTATTTTTACAATGTTTGCCCTCACGTTCATTCTGATAATGCAGGTGTGTATTTTCGACTTCGCTTTACACCTGGTGTCGAATTCAAGCCGATACTGGTCAGATACTTGAGTTGCAGTTGTTGTGTTTTAAGACAATAAATTGTTCTCATAATTTAACATTATGCGCTCAAGAGCGAACACAGAAGCTGTCATAAAATATCTTTTATAGATATATATCCTTGAGCTGAATACAGATGCTTTACCTTGGATTCCCATTATCAATTACATTTTGTGTGTCAGGTTCGACCAGAAACTCGACCCCAGCGACATGTCTGGACCCTTGCATCAACAAAGATTGAATCTCGTCAATATTTCGATAACGTAAGAAATTTTAAAATTCAGAATTTAATTGCAGGACTTCAATGTTTTGAATGCATTACTCACATAAATAATTTTGTAATATTACAACAAAACCGTACACCGGGTGAGAGTACAATTACACATGTTAAACTATAATATATCGATATAGGTTATGTACCCATGTGTATTTATGCTTATTTGCATGGGGCTCCTTTCAACTTGGGGGCCTTAAAATTTAATTACATCATCACCAATCAGGTTTTTGAGTTTCAAATCGTGTTGGTATGATGGCAATTCTTGGAAATGTTTCCTTAGATCTATTCATGTCTGTACAAATACAAGAAAATAATCGGGATATTTTCTTAATATCACCGAAGTTATGCTAATTCCGAATTCGAAAACAGTGTAACAAGTTGGTAAAAATCAAAGAGAATCAATGCAGTGTACAAGATTGCATAATATACATTTACTGTAGTCGAATCGGCTAGCTTTGTACAACATAATAAATTATATTTTTTTTGTTAACATACTATTATGTACATGATGTTACTGGTCTGTGAGATATCTTATAATATTACGGTTTGGTTTGGGTTAGTTTATTTTGTTTAACGTCCTATTAATATTACGGTCTCAGGGGAAATAACCCCATTCCGGATATTGCTGTTATTTCTATTTTTATTTTATTAGTTTGTACTTGATTCCGGATACGTTGGTCCGATACATGTTTTGGAAGTTGGTTGAATAAAAACGAAGGAAACACGTTGGTCTTCGCATCCAGGAGTTGTTTTGTATTTCCTCTCACATCCTGTCAGCTATGACCTACAACAATACATTAGCAATATAATGTTTTCATACTTATTACTTTAGTTTTATTTCGGCCTTCAAGAGATGTTCCTCCCTTGGATACCTCTAAGCGAAAGGTAATGACGTCATCCTAGCAATCCAATTATTTCCAACTACAATTGAACGATGTCAATGTCCCTTCCTTTCCTTTTAATTAAATTCCCTCAAATATCACCGATAGCACCGCAGATGAGGCCATCAAACGTTCTTGAAATGATGTTAGAAAGTATTGGAGTTATCATAATAGTGATATATTTTTTAGTATATTTCTATTTCCCTTACAAGCGATAATATATTTAGGGTTGGAAGGCAGTTTAAACTTAAGACTATACCCAAGGAAGTGAAAATGACCTGAAAGTCGTTGCATACAAGATGTGTTTTCACACTTATCAGCCATGCAGGTAGCGTAGATCAGTTAAAGGTGACTAAATTTGGGATCTTACTTTTTACTCCTATATTCTAAGAACTTCTTCCTGATATCCAGATTGACACTTCCTTATGTTTGGCTTTTAGTTGAGGGCCTATAAGAGACCTAAAGTAGGTGTTAAGAACTGGTTCACCGACAGTTGACCGGTTTGAGTGTCCCTAAAAAGTAGGTGTTAATGGCTTGTTCGCCGGCAGCGGACCAGTTGGGGTGTCCATATAAAGAAGATGTTAAGGGTTGGTTCGACGACTGTTGATCGGCTGAGGTGTCTCTCTCCCATGTCCACGGTTGGCCCTATCATTCTTAGACTTCGGTGTTATTCACCATGACGTGGACATAAATACGCAACCAAACTTTCACTTGTAGTAAAAATGTTTAATGATAACTAAAACGTATCAGCAGAAATGATGTTTAAAAAAATGCACGTATGTGTATTAAACATCATTGTGATCACAAAGGTGATAACAATAGGCGCATGTTCTTAACCTTTGTTACAGGTTCATCAATCCAATGGCTGTCATACCAATAGACCTAAGAAAAAGCTGTTACCAATCGATCACGTTGGAATCTGGAAATTTGGTAGAAAAAATTTCTTTACCGCAGTGCCGAGGGTACGTACATTTTTTACATAACAATTTTTGATACATACTAGAATTATCTTCCCTGAAACTCTTGTTTTTCCACATTTAAGTCGAATGCCTCAGAAGTACAATTAAATAGGTTACCGTCGTCTTGCACAAAACGTTGCCCTTATTGCAATTTACAATAAACCCATTCATCCTTGGTATCACCATTGACCAGGACATGTTTAGAGCCTCAAATGTGTCGTTATTTGTTACGAAAAGACACTTACCCGACAGAAAAAAATATATTGGTCAATGCCGCCATAAAGAGACTGATCGGACAATTTTACTGTGTAATATATAGACACAAACATACCAACTAGTACGCCTAAGATCACGTGGTGGGGTTTCTCAACTATGAATCAATCAAATAATTTAATTGGTCTAAAAATAACAATGTTAACCATGCAAAAATTCCTGCGCACCTGACAGTAGTTATCAACATAAATAAAATATAACATTAACAGATCACAAGTTGACTGTGTGTTTACAATTATAGGGTGTATATATCTAAATACATTGCTAGTAATATATATTGATAATATAATTAACACATGCTGGAATGTCATCATAGTATAATTGTTTTGTTTTGTTGCTTTGCTTCATTAAAAAAAACCCTGAAAATTGCTTATAGTAATTTTTTAAAATGAATTTGTAAAATTGACGCTTACAAATGAAACACAGTCATAAACATTTATATTGTCTTTGTAAATTGTATTTAAAACGTTTTTTTTTAACAGCATTTGTTATTTAGATGTAAACATCTGTAAAATAGAGCATGGTGCATATTGATATGATTACCTGATGGTCATTAATGTTTGATAATGTAAAAACGTGTGCATTTTCCAAATGTCAGCAATTTTTCCTGATATTATTTAATGGGGATAAAAATCGAATCATATATAATATTACCAAACTTATTATTTCAGGATAAATGTTGAAATAATTCGACTAAAGGTAACATATTGTTGTGTGTTTTAGGATCAGCATAGCTACATGTATGACAAATCGAATGTTTCCTTAGTGTCATTTAGTCAATATATACAAAAATATTTATTACTTGCTGGTAATAAAAACTAAATCTTTTGGATTTTTGCAACAATATGAAAGTACAAAAGTATAATCTACTTCCATTCAGCATCAGGTCAATTGTGCTGTTTACAGAAATATATGTAAAACACTTTTACACATCCAGCAAACATACCGAAATCATAAACAATAATACTTTCAGCTTTTCTCAGTCAATTCCCTAAATTCTAGCTCCTTGGTTTCTCTATTGGTATGAAGATCAAAACGTCTACGTAACCTTTGTAGAAACCTTTATAATAATATGTTGCACCTTCTTTCTGTCCAAGAGAAGAAGTGTTATCTAAAACTCTCAGTTCTGCAATCAACAAGTTGATTAATTTGTCACTGATCCTCAAAAACATATGCAAATTGTCAATAACTACATGGTGTAATGCACAGCAATAAAGGTGGGTTCCTAACTGAAAATCAAAAATCTTTCTTTCCCCTTTTTGGATAAAAAAAGTCAAAAGCGTATACCAAACGAGCGCCTTTGTTTCCATCAAACATATGCTGGCAATTGATGGAATTGACAAGCAATCAATAGGAATTTAAAGTCTCCACCTAGCAATATTTTTTAGAGAAAAAATGTTTATTTCCTCTAAAAGGTCAGCAAATGCATCAGCTAAGCACAAATAATTTTCCTTTTGTGCGAACAATGCAAAGAGGATAATTTCCTGTTGCTGACCTACTTCTATTTCCTTTGACTATTGTGAATGTGAAATTAATCAGGTGAAGCCTCTTTCCCACATAGTTACCGTCACCAGAAAGTTTGATAATTAAATTACCACCAGGTACAAAATTGCTGAACACCTAACCCATCAGGAGTATTAATTATTCGAAAATTGGAATTGATGTTGGATATTATCTCCTGAACAGCAGTACTGCTTGGTAAAGTTTCTTTATTCTCACTCATAGATCTGAAATACTTATTGTCCCGTTCCTTGACTCAAACATAGATATTGGTTTAACATTTTCCTTTTCCAAGAAACTCGAGGCTGATATACAAGCTGCTGCATCCGACTTCATTATTTTTGACTGGTTCTTTTCGTATGAAATGTTTGGTTTTCTATGTCACAGATCTTTTTTGTTGATTGCTTTTCTGCTGATTTGACATAATTGTAAACATTTACTTCCAGTGCACCTTTCTCTTTCTTTTTTTCTGTATTTTTTTTCTCTGCGTTTCCATTTCTCCTTTTTGTTTATGCAATAAAATTTCACATCCATGTCTTTCAATTGGTACATTCCAAGAATATTTAGACAGTTCAATAGTTTTCAAAAACTTACGAAATTGAGACCATCCTTTGACTTTAGCTCTGAAACCTGTTGTTTTCAGTCTAAATTATTCTGCTCTCAATTTGTTCAAACATTTAGTATCAGTTGTAAATGATAATACACATCGATCTTCTAAATTGTATTGGAACTTTGACATATTTTCACAACTCAACTCCTTATGCCAAAAGATGCCAAAAGTGCTTTTGTAATATATCAAAAAGAATTCCACAATATATCACAACCATGATTTCTCTGAGCCTCTACCTGTTCAGGATCAGTTCAAACATCACAAGTGTGAATCATTCAAGAACGCCTGGAGCATAGCCCTGTTTCCTGGCATTTTCACGAAACTGAATACTAGTTCAGTTCCTTGATTAATGTTTACGGCCTGTAAATGGTCTGGATACAAATTCTGTTTTGTGTTTTTTTTCTCTCTTAGCCAGAATCTCTCTGTCTTCATGTAGTGATTATCTCCTTTTTTGTTCTGAACAAAGTAGACCCATCCGATTCCCAATCGTCTCTCTAGAGAATGCCTGTAATTGATTTCATAAACAGATTTCATTCTGGTTTCCCTGAATACTATTCCAGATTGCCTCAACGGTTCGAATTCCTCAGAATCAATTTGTTAACGCAGAAAAAATATGCTGTCTGGTTTAGTAAACCTATGACATTTTTATGTCAAGCTGGACTTTTCAGGATGGTGACCTCTTCACTTCAATAAGTTCTGTCTGAGCTCTCCATTCATCGTAACGGTGAACATAACCTAAATAAGAGCAATAAAAAAAGAATCACAATTTTACAAAATTACATTAAAATGCTATTTTAAACATAGATTTTACCCATCCACCACATGCACTCATATTTTAGTGGATGTCACTACCGTGTGTAGATGATGGTTTCCTTTCTGTTCACGATCGGACAATGATTATTGAGAAGTTGTGGTGATCATTCATGACTTTTAAACTTAAAAAAATATTCCCAGCACTAACGGAGAGTTATTGTGTCCTGTCTATGAAACTTAAATAAAAAATATAACGAACACCAAGTCCTAAAACTACTGGAGTCCTGGAGAGTGTATTAGTGGTGTAATAGTTATATATCAGTTGTGCATTATTTAAGCTGTTAAAACAAAATAAATCACTAATAAATTGTGTTTTTAGTATTTAAAAAATATTTAAAAAAAATGATGAGTTTGGTCTCACATGGGTATGCCTCACCGGTGGCCAATGAGACCTATGACCTTGACTGATGACCTTGACTGGAATGACTATCCAATTTCTACTTCTGTATTCCTCTATTAATGGTATGGAAATATACAACATGGTGACCTGTCATGGTGCATGTATTCATTTACCTACCTGATATCTACTACATACCAATGATGTTTGTACTTCAAAGTTGCTGGGATGTTTTCGAAAAACCAGTATATCTGCAGGTCATGATAACTTCATATGATCACTTGGATCCCAGTACTCAATATTATGTAACTATACGTCTGATGCGATAACAAAATTTGCTCTAAAACATAACAATCATGGACATATAGACAGAACGGTACGTGTATGTAAATGAACATTTATAATCAAATCAAGGACCATATATGATAACTCCTTTACAGCTTTCAGAATTTTTTTAGTGAATATTGCTATTTATAATATAATTCAGCATGAATGACAAAGCATGTAGGTTCAACGTTGTAACCTCTGTTTGTGAAACTTCAGTGAGTAAGGGAAGTGTGGAATCAGTTCAAACACGATATTCCAACACTAAAAATCCTCTTTTCTCACCGTTATAATGAATGTTGTAATAACCTTGATCTTCTCCCAAAATTTCAATAGGATACAACATTTAATCATCTGTAGAACTAGCAATGCTTTGTCTCGTTGGAATTGACAGTTTTTCCTAATCACTGTATAAAATAAGTAATTGTATTTCATCAATTGGTACAGATATATATCTTTTTCTTCACAAAAATTTAACCTGTGAATCATGTTATGCAAACACAGGACAGCCATAAAGAATTGAATACGCTTTGCCTGTCGTTTATATAGGCCTATATGTTTTATATGATAGTCACGATTATTTTGCTACGCAAATACACACTGCAAGTAATTTTTAAAAAAGTAACTTAAAATTTGTGATCCGAGGGATTTTGAAAGTACCCCTTATGCTTTACTAGTAAACGCACATAATTTGCAAAAAAATATATTCGTGGATATAACATTACATCATGTCTATCATGTTGATGTGAACACTGATATTTAAATACATTCATATGTACGTACATCCAAACACGATCATATGTGTAAGTCTGTGCATAAATCAGGAGTTTTTGTTTCACCCGACACCGATTTCTATCCCCTGTCGATTGTTTGAAGACATGGTTTGTTTATTGAATATATTTATTCTCCTATTGAAATATGCTTCAATGTGTGAAAAATGTGTACTTACGAGTAGGAACTCAATTGTGCCCAAGTAGGGCTTGTAATCACCCTGTTTCTCTGTTTGCGTTTGGCTTCGCCACAACATTCAAGTAAGCGTAACTGCGCCATATTCCTCGCGGACTTTTCTAAAAGGTGCAACAACTCAGTTTCCACACTTTAAGTATGTCATTGAATGATATCCGGAACTACCTCGGAAGGACGAAGCATCTGAAATGTTGCATCGGTCCAACAAGAGATCCCAGAGGGATCTTGGCGCCCACCATTGAACGATCTTTATAGGTTCCATGTCAGATTGATCTTTTTTTTTCTATTTTTCCCTTCCTCTTACTAATCTGTGTATATTGAGAAACATCCCTCTAGTACTTTTCAAACAAGGGAAACCTACATATGAAATTTGAGAAAGATCCCTTCAGTACTTTCTGAGAAATAACGATAACGAACTTTAATTGTAAAAATCTAAGATGGCTACCTGTCGGCCATGTTGTTTTCCGATTGGTCTCAAAATGCAATATACATAACTAGGCACCAATGGGAACCTATATATGAAATTTGAGAAAGATCCCTTTAGTACTTTCTAAGAAATAGCGATAACAAACTTCAATTGTCAAAATCCAAGATGGCTGCCTTTCGGCCATGTTGTTTTCCGATTGGTCTCAAAATGCAACATGCATAACTAGGCACCAATGGGAAGCTACATATGAAATTCGAGAAAGATCCCTTAAGTACTTTCTGAGAAATAGCGATAACAAACTTCAATTGTCAAAATCCAGGATGGCTGCCTGTCGGCCATGTTGTTTTCCGATTGATCTCAAAATGCAATATGCATAACTAGGCACCAAGGGAAACCAACATATGAAATTTGAGAAAGATCCCTTTAGTACTTTCTGAGAAATAGCGATAACAAACTTCAATTGTCAAAATCCAAGATGGCTGCCCCTCGTCGATGTTGATTTCCGATTGGTTTAAAAATGCAATATGCATCACCAGGCACCGAGGGAAACCTACATATGAAATTTGAGAAACATCCCTTCAGTACTTTCTGAGGATTAGCGATAACCATAATTGTTTACGGACGGACGGACCACGGACGCAGGGCGATTTGAATAGCCCACCATCTGATGAAGATAATCAATTATATTACCAATAGGGATGGAAAATTCTGTGTTTTTTCTTCCGTTGTACTATGTTATTAACGAAAGGTCTTACAATGTAGATCCGGTTAAATTCCCGTTCAGGATGACTTCGAAATCACTCACATGAATGCATATCTTGAACAGGTAAAACAGGAAACAAATCGAATGGAATAATAATGCATCATTATATTCACTGATACGCTTTGTGATATATATACTATAGATATTGTTGATATTCATCATATCAAATAGTTGCTTTTATGTCAAAGCAGTCTTCAAACAATTTGAATTTTTATTTCTTCACACAGAACTGGAATGTTTATAAATGCATTGAACATGTCAAAGATGTCCTTGGTTGTCCTGGTGATGTTGATCTTTGGGTGAAGAATCGATATATCTTCCTTGAGGAAGGGAGATCACTCTCCGACTACATTGGACTTACAAGACTCTATGTAGTGCGCCGACCAATAAGCAGGTACCCTAACCCTCGTTACAAATCATCTAATCCTGACGTCATCGATCCATTCTGGGAAGGCGAACGTGTCTTAATGTCATGTGGCCACGCTGTGGGTACGTTCCTCTTAGAAAATTAAGCATGAAACAGATAAATGCTGTTTACTTGTATTTCTCAAATATATTGCATGTATTCCTAATCCTGATTCCATACCGTCTAAGGAAATATAGTGTTTATATCGACCAGATCATTACATACCGCATGTTTGGGAAGCAAGGCTATTGCCATCAAGTTGCCGTCCTTATTGTACAACTTATTCAAATAGTCTACTACACAATACTCTGTAGTAGCCTCTAACGTTATATTGTTTGTTGGAATATATCAGGTCGATAATAATGATATTATTATAGGTATGTGTTATGTATCACAGTATTCCAATATTGCAGCTCCAGAAAACCTACTTAATTATTACTGGCAAGAGATTAAAAGTGGACGCATTGAAGTAAGGTGCCCATCCCTTCCGGATGAAAACAACAGGGACTGCAAAGCAGAATGGGAGTTCAAGGAAGTGTTACGTCATGCCCGCTTATCTGCAGACGAAAGGTTTCTGTTTCTCAGTGTGCTATTTACAAACTGGCTCGAGAAAAACAAAAATGCTTATATTTGTCCTCGGTGTGATGAAACTGTCATTGCCTCCTGTCCAGACAGAGGGTATTTTGATTGCTACTATTGTCAGAGGAAGGGTGATAGATATTCATTTTGTACAAGGTGTTCACAGCCAGTGATCCCACTATTTGGATGCAAAAACTCAGATTGTGAACAAGGCCTTCGACAGTTAAAGTCGCTATTACACACCTGTCACCTGATAACCATTGTTAATGTTCCAGGTTGCCCGAAAGTTCGCGCATGCCCAAAGTGCCATTACATCATAAAATTTGATAACAACAATCTCTGTAAACATATGACATGTTTTAATGGAACATGTGAAACGAGATTTTGTTTTATCTGCCTAAGTACTCCATCTCAATCAGGATACTGGCCCTGCGGTGGGGCATATGACGAGTGTCCACCCGCACCTCGACAGAAAATCGTTTAAAAGACAAGTCAGTAGTTGCAGTTTGGTTGTTTTATGATATTAATGAAATATTTTCGAACTTTCATGTTAGTTTTTAAGAGGGTTGATCTAAAACCAATAACTTCGGACTTACAGTCCGTATTGGACCATGGTAATATCCCTATAAAAATAACTTGTATACTTAATACAAAATACTTATGCAATGACTTATCTACAAATCCGGTCAGAATTTGTGGAACACAGCATATTGGAAGTTAATGTCAAAATGAAAAAAAAAGTTATATTATAAAAATTATTTCTTAATCTTTACAGAGCAGATTGGCCATGCTCTATAACAAGAGATGCAGATGAGTACTTCTGTAATTGCAAATTATATACACGGTTTCGTGGTACCATTCTGATTAAATTACAGATCACAAATATACACTACGCTATGTAGATCTGACGATAGCCGCTGTAATGGTTATTTGAGCTAGTGCAGCTTGAGCACAGTGTCTCTGTGTTTTTCTGTTGAAAATCGCCGCGAAAATTTCGTGTTACACAGTATCAAATATTTCAAACATGTAATATTGGTTCCAACTGGTGTTTATAAAAAAAAAATTCAGGAGCGTACCAAACAATCTATATGCAAATACATTTTACTAAAAATAACATCGGTATACAAAATACATTGTAGGCAGTTTGGTTCTGGAATCCGTATGTACACTGCCTGGATAACGCAGAATTGCCCACCGTACTTATTAGAAAATTTTCTTTAATTAAATTTGAAAAGTTAGGCTGATTCAGCTCTTTACTTTTATATTCTAACTAGAAGAAATAATTTGCATATCAAAATGCATTTTTTGAAGTTGGTTGATTCTTATTTGACCAATCGCACCTCTTGCGACATCACTTATACACAAATACTCACAGTTAATAGCGTGTCACACGTATAAACATTGAATGTTCTGTAAATATTCAGTGAAAGGCATAATATCTGAAAAATACCAGACACAAAATATTATAAAACAAATTATTTGGTAGTATAACTATGCATCCAAGATACATTTTATATACAATACTAGTATTTTATACACATCAAAATACCATATACATATTCAAGTCTGCGTCCTATTGAGACTGGTAATTGTCAGAAAACAAATTAATTATCGACACCCTTTAAAACAAGAGGCCAATGACCACGTAGTTCTTTGGGCATGGAATTAGTATTCAATTTATTGTTGTCAATTTTCATGCATTTGGTAATTATATATATATACCATTAAAATGTTCTTTTTTAAGAACGCCGAGGTTGCCCAGCGCTATAAGCTGCGGGTATTTCTGGCTAGGCGATCGGGTGCCGTAGATCGTGAGTTCGAGGCCAGGTCAGGGCACGAGTCATAAAGCTGTCTTCCTTATATATATATATATTTCTTGTGATTTCAACTCCAAATTCAAAATTCCAACAGAGACATATTGGGAACTATATTCCAGTGGTTAATATTTCAAATGTATGATTTCTTCTTAAAATAACCTGTCCATTCTGATCCCTTATTCCACTTGGGAAACAACAATCAAAATGAACATTTCTTAGGCTTCCATTCTTTTAATGATTTCGATAATGTGAAACAGATATATCCTCCTCACCAACTGATCATGATTGTCTTTTTAGTTCTTTGTTGTAAATAATTAATTGTTATGTATAATATATCTTATATTGTTTTCGTCATGTATATTGTGAGAGTGACGAAGTACAGAATTTGAATTAATTAGTTTTAAGGCCATATTGTTTTATCTGAAAACAAACCAAACAAGTCCAGCTCCAGTATCCTGGCTGGTATGGGTCTGTTAACGCTGGGGCAACGTAAGGGGAGAGTTTAGGTCACTAGAGGTCAATTTAAACAGCCCTAGTGTGATGAAGACCCAGAGTAACCTGGCAGATGATTTAGTTAATCTTATATCAAAAAAAATTTACTTAAAACTATATACATGTATATCTCCTGTTAAATTTCACTCACAACTTGTAGTAAACACATTATGATACAAATGTTGTATACAAATTATACTATGTTATGCTCCAAAACATTTTTATTTTTATATACCTTTCAAGTTATGCTTTTTATTAAGTGTGATACAATTATTCTGATGAAAATTATATGGAATATTCGTAGTATGGAATTAAATAATGTAATGTGTGATAATGAATATATGTGAACCACTTATAATAAATTTGCTATTTAAAACTTTGTCACATATATTATAAATTTGCTGTATATAACTTTATGTCACATACATTATAAATTTGCTATATATAACTTTATATATTTTATTTTCATTAATTCTTCAATTAAATCTTATCATTTGATGATATAAAGCAATACATTTGTATGTACCAGGACAGAGGTATTTGCCCACAAATACATTCAGGACTTAGCCCTTCGCTACACTGTAGACCACAGACACACGTGTGTGTTTCCCCTTCAGTGTAAACTATACCTTAGGGAGCAGTGGTTGAAACCCTGCCTGGACAAAATTAATTGATACTGTCAATGGTCCAGATAACACCAACATACACAAATTGCACTGAATCTCGGTCCAACGATGTTGCCAAGTGAGAGGT
>NW_022983081.1:0-22902 GCF_902652985.1 Pecten maximus
GTACGACATGTTATTTTGATTGTGTAGTGTACGACATGTTATTTTGATTGTGTAGTGTACGACATGTTATTTTGATTGTGTAGTGTACGACACGTTATTTTGATTGTGTAGTGTACGACATGTTATTTTGATTGTGTAGTGTACGACACGTTATTTTGATTGTGTAGTGTGTACGACATGTTATTTTGATTGTGTAGTGTACGACATGTTATTTTGATTGTGTAGTGTACGACATGTTATTTTGATTGTGTAGTGTACGACATGTTATTTTGATTGTGTAGTGTACGACATGTTATTTTGATTGTGTAGTGTACGACATGTTATTTTGATTGTGTAGTGTACGACATGTTATTTTGATTGTGTAGTGTACGACATGTTATTTTGATTGTGTAGTGTACGACATGTTATTTTGATTGTGTAGTGTGTACGACATGTTATTTTGATTGTGTAGTGTACGACATGTTATTTTGATTGTGTAGTGTACGACATGTTATTTTGATTGTGTAGTGTACGACATGTTATTTTGATTGTGTAGTGTACGACATGTTATTTTGATTGTGTAGTGTATGACACGTTATTTTGATTGTGTAGTGTACGACATGTTATTTTGATTGTGTAGTGTACGACATGTTATTTTGATTGTGTAGTGTACAACATGTTATTTTGATTGTGTAGTGTACAGCACATTATTTTGATTGTGTAGTGTACGACATGTTATTTTGATTGTGTAGTGTACGACATGTTATTTAGTTTTAAATTTGTTGGGAGCAGAGGGGCAATTATATAAAGTGGCTGGTCATCCTTTGTCATCTTGGCGGGTTGTATGGCCGCCATCTTGGGGATTCATCAAATTGTGAAATAGTTTGATTTTGTTTGTGAAATACTCGGCAACATGGAGCCCTTTCCTTCTCTAAAAGGATATAGAAAATCTGAGAAACATTCAAATGCAAAATCTGTGACTGGTAACTTGAATACTGTCAAAAGTATAACTTCCAAACCGTTGAAAATGACCTTGACCTGTCAAAAGCCATGGAAGTCGACAGTCAAGTGAAGGCCTAGGTCACACTCCAATGATTCAAATTATGATAATTATAAAAGAACAAATATATTTCAATTATAATATTCATACTTGTTGATTAAAATATATAAACCCTCTACCCAACCTCCCCCTAACTTCCATCCCTGCTTTTCATTACTACCTTCTCACCCTAAACTCCTTCACCAATAGTCAAAACTTTACATGCATTACAGTGAACACTCTCAATACAGGTTAAAGGGCAGAAACGTTGATTTTTATAAGCAGCTGACCTTTATAGACAGGTTTCTGTTATATATAGATGAGTGTCTTTATCGACAGGTTTCTGTTATAGACAGATGAGTGTCTTTATCGACAGGTTTCTGTTATAGACAGATGATGGTCTTTATAGACAGGTTTCTGTTATATAAATATGAGTGTCTTTATAGACAGGTTTCTGTTATATACAGTTGGGGTCTTTATAGACAGGTTTCTGTTATATACAGATGATGGTCTCTATAGACAGGTTTCTGTTCTATACAGATGATGGTCTTTATAGACAGATTTCTGTTATATACAGTCTTTATAGACAGGTTTCTGTTATATACAGATGAGGGTCTTTATAGACAGGTTTATGTTATATACAGATAATGGTCTATATATACATGTTTCTGTTATATAGATGATGGTCTTTATAGATAGGTTTCTGTTATATACAGCTGGTGGCCTTTATTGACAGGTTTCTGTATATACAGATAGGGTCTCTAGGGCAGGTTCCAGTGAATGAAAAAAAGTTGAGAAGAACATTAGCACATTTGTATGTGCAAATTACAACAAAAAAACAATTATTATTCATCCTTGCCTCTTAACATGACAGTTTTTCCTGACTCACTTTGACTGGATTTTTTTCTTTTATCAATATTCTTCCAGACAAACAAGTTTTTTTCTTTTTAATTTACCAAAATATGCTGGCAATTAAATCAAACATACAAACAGCTAGAAAACGAGGAACATTTAATGACGAGGACATAATATCACAGTAAATTATCTCCAAAACTTAATAAAATTCTCATAAAATTAAAATCAGTCACATTAACGCGACCATTACAACAACAGCACTTGGGAAATATGGCGTAATTACCAGACTCAACAAGACCAAATCAGTCGAGACAACAGGACCAAACTCGTGTAAAGTTCCACTCAAGTCCGTTTGATCAATTCATTAACTAAATTAAAATTCCTAACGATAATGAAATTTAATCAAGAATGTAACGGAATTGACACCAAGACTCACACAAAGTCAGAATTTCTCAAAATCAGAACCGGAGATTATTTTATGTAGATCAATGAGAGAGGACGACATTACCTTGGAGGTGTCAAAGGTCTCTACCGTATTTGTCGTAATAAGCACACAGGGAGCTACTCAGCACTTCTTACAAAATTATCAAAATGGGGGCTGGGCACTTTCTTATTAGGTTAATAAAGTTAAAGTTTATCATTACAGTAATTATAACATTATATTACTGGACAGTGGAAAAAAATGTAATTGATGTCAACTATATATAGTTATATAAATTTTAAAAATAGAAGTAAAAAATACTTTTGGTTTATTAATAAACTTCACTGCCTTTACCACATATTTTTTGTGACAAAAACGGTACAATTTCATTAAAAGTCCATAAAAATGAAGGATTGTTTATTAAGGTGAATACAGTACATAATTTTTAGTTGTTTAAAATAAGATAATGCAAGCAAAAATAAAGAGTTCTAAATCTAAAATCATTTTCCACTTAAAATATAGAGATTCCTCAATCAATTAGGCCCAGTTATTCAAAAGATAGCTAAATCACATAATTAGAGGAAATTTAATTTTTCCTTTACTTCAAAACCTGTTTGTGTATATTTTTTAACAGTAGATAGTAGGAAGAGACTGACAAATGCTTTTCATAAAATTGCGTCAGGATGGTTTTACTAAAATTTATTTTATCATGATTTTAACACTATTGAGCTGATCTGCTGGAAAAGTGTTCATGATATATTCGTTATGGAAGCAGATAAAACACCAGCTACCCAAATAAACGATCAGAATTATTAAAAATATTTTCTACTTTTCTAAATCGGAACAGTTGGAAACAATAAAACTTGAGAACAACTTCTTTGTCACATAAAAATTCAAAGACATTTCCAACATTAAAATTGTTTAAGACATCCAAATTGAAGGACATTTTCAACATTAGAATTATTCAAGACATCAAATCTTGAGCACATTTTCTACATCAGAATTATTTAAGACATCAAAATTTAAGGACATTTTCTACATTAGAATTATTTAAGATATCAAATCTTGAGCACATTTTCTACATTTTAGAGGTTCTAGGCATGAACTGCATGCATCAAGGCCGACAGACGAGAAAGGAAGAAAAGGAAGGTTCAGCCCAGTAAAAAGTTGAGTGGAGGGATGGCTGTCAATACAGTATTAAGGCGTTCTAACATTGATTTCCTACAGAGTGATATGGTCCCTGTAGTATAAAGTGAGCAACTTTATGGCAATCAGATGGAAACTCGGAGACTGAATCAACCAAATTTCCTAAACAGTGACTCTGCAACTAATGAATGACTAATACAACATCTACAGTAAACGGCCTCAATCGTTGGATCCAGCCCCGTAACAACGTGTGCCCTTAAATGTCATAAATTGAATTGGCGATCAATGCCACCAAGCACTTCCCTTTAAATTGGGTAGAGTTTAAGCTACAACAAATATTCTTCATCACACCAAGTAAATATTTGCTCAATTGATTTTTTTTTCTGTTTTGATTTTATTTTTATTTTACAAAAAAAAAAACCGTTTATATATAATTTTTTTTCACATTATGTTTAAAGAATATTTTCTCCTATGTTTTTCTAACACAAATATCAGAGTACTTGCTGTTTATTTTTTGTTAAATGTAGATCGAATATTTGACATATTTTTAAAGATTTGAAAATTAAATTTCAAATATTAAGGAAATAATTAAAGAAATTTACTATAGTGACAACTCACAGAATAAATAAAATTTGATAAAAATAAACATCAGAAAAAGACAGATTGTAATTATCTGACTAAACATTCTAAGTAATGATCTGTGAACAATCTTTGGTATCAATACCAGATTCCAACGTGAACATAGAGCTCTGTGATAATGTAGCTCTGAATGTTTAATGGACGATTTCTGATAGAGTGTCTGGCCATGACAGATAAGCCGAGTATAAAAACTTGTACTAGTTTGAACTCAATTGTCTACCATTCAGGGCTTTTTCTGGGTCCTTTTTGAGCTTGTTAATGGGCCATATTATCAATAGAAATTAATTCATATTCAGACAAAACACCAAACTCTCTTGAAAATTTCCTTCTGAATTCAATAATATTTTTCCCAATATGAAGCAAATGGACCTAGTCCTAATTCAGAGAAAAAGTTCCGACATTCTTTAGTTTTCATTAATGATTTGGTTTGGTTTGGTTTATTTTGTTTAACATCCTATCAACAGCCAGGGTCATTTAAGAACGTGCCAGGATTTGGAGGTGGAGTAAAGCCGGAGTACCTGGAGAAAAACCACCCATCTACGGCCAGCACCAGGCAAATGCCCCACGTAGGTTTGAAACTCGCAACGTTAACCCAGAGGTGGAAGCCGAGTGACAAAATGTCGGGACACCTTAACCACTCGACCACCGCAGCCCCCTCTCATTAATTATCTTACTAATTAATAGTCACATTTTAATACCAACAGAAAACAAATCACATGAAAACATGATCAAAATCCATGTCATATTTTTTTAATTCATTTACTGTTCACTATATACTGGAGGTTCTTTCGATGGTCCGATTTTTAATAGTGAGTGTTGTTTTCATACTTTGGCTAAGCCAACATAGACTTTTACATATTTAAACTGACACTGATATCCGTGTCTTTGGAAAAATCCCAAAATGGTAAAGTGTTAACAAGTGAGCTTATGTCTGTCTGCCTGACAGAAAATCCAAGATGGCCTTTTTCTCCAATCAACTGGGGATCAAGAACCAGCATACGAAACATAAAAACAATTCATGCTTAAAGGTACATTTTAAAATAATGCAATGAAAATCTTTAAGTGCTAAATTCCAAGATGGCCACCTGGTTGTCATTTCATTCTTCAGTTTCTCAAAATGAAATATGTAAAGGTATGGGGTCTAAGAAATATCCTCACAAAATATTGTCTATTTAAATTGATATAACTACATTATATGTTATAATTAAAGTACTGGAAGTACTGTAAACGAACATTATTGTTTAATGCAAAATCAGTAATCTTCTAAGTTTAAAGTCGATACATTTACTGATATTGGTTTAGGAATTAATTGCAAATAATTTGAAATGTTTGCAGCTGTTCTGATATGATTGAACACATGCATGTTTCTGTAAGGTCCTAATTGAAATTGGAAGTTTATTGATCTATCTTGGATGGATGACAATAAAATATGTCTTCTTTCTTTCGGGAAGATGATAACATCATCAGTTATAATACAGCCAGGACTCTGTGACCTTATTGATGCCAACTTCTAATATGCACTAAATTTAGGCTAGTTCCATCGTTAGTTTAGCATATTTCAACTTAATATGATGAAACACAGATAAAGAACTACTGAAAACCAAAACCAGAGCTGCTAATCCAGGCCCGGATTAGGAATGTATCCTATTGAAACTGTACTCAAGCATGTATGGTACTTCAAAACAAAAAACTTGACTCCTTTTGTTCGGGAATCATTTGATGTTAATAAATCTTTATATGAGAAGACATGCTTCTGGTATAATTACAGTATTGTACACAATGTGATAAAGAATAACAAGGGCCCAAATGGCCCAAATCGCTCACCTGCAATGCAGTGATCTTTTCATATATGGATCCTGCAGTTATTTGAAAGCATGCTACAGGACCATATTAACTCCCTGGGACTCTTGGTTATTGAAAAGAAGTTGTTTCAAGATTTTAGCCTTTTTGACTCCTGTGACCTTGAATGAAGGTCAAGGTCATTCATTTGAACAAACTTGGTAGCCCTTCACCCCAGCATGCTACAAACCCAATATCAAGTCCCTCGGTCTTTTGGCTATTTAGAAGAAGTCGTTTATTTTTTTTTAGCATATTTGACCCCTGTGACCTTGAATGAAAGTCAAGGTCATTCATTTGAACAAGCTTGGTAGCCCTTCATACCAGCATGCTACAGACCCAATATCAACTCCCTGGGACTCTTGGTTATTGAGAAGAAGTCGTTTAAAGATTTTAGCCTTTTTGACTCCTGTGACCTTGAATGAAGGTCAAGGTCATTCATTTGAACAAACTTGAGAGCCCTTCCCCCCCAGCATGCTACAGGCCAAATATTAGGTCTCTGGGACTGTTGGTTATTGAGAAGAAGTCATTTAAAATTTTTAGCCTTTTTGACTCCTGTGACTTTGAATGAAGGTCAAGGTCATTCAATTGAACAAACTTGGAAGCCATTTACCGCAGCATGCTACAGACCCGATATCAACTCCCTGGGACTCATGGTTATTGAGAAGAAGTCGTTTAAAAATGTTAGCCTTTTTGACTCCAGTGACCTTGAATGAAGGTCAAGATCATTCATTTGAACAAACTTGGTAGCCCTTTACCCCAGCATGCTACAGGCCAAATATTAGGTCTCTTGGACTGTTGGTTATTGAGAAGAAGTCGTTTAAAGATTTTAGCCTTTTTGACCCCTGTGACCTTGAATAAAGGTCAACGTTATTCATTTGAACAAATTTGGTAGCCCTTCACCCCAGCATGCTACAGGCCCAATATTAGGTCTCTGGGCCTTTTGGTTATTGAGAAGAAGTTGCTTGAATGGAAAAGTTGACGCCGGCTGGACGGCCGGATGGACGGACGAAGGACGCTGCGCCACGGCATAAGCTCACTTGCCCTTCGGGCAGGTGAGCTAACAACCATATAAAGACTATCTTCATCAAATAATTCAGCAAACAGGAAAAGAAAACTTCAAGCTTCATTTTCAACTTCAAAGCTGATAAAGGTTACAGTCCATTCGATGGGATGACACATTCCCTATTTATTGTCCCTTTCCAATGTTGATCATCCAATCATAGTGAACCACACAGTTCAGCAATGTAATTGCACAAATCACATCCTGTATGTGGAGAGAACATTTTTCGGGGTGTTATAAGTTTCCATAACTGTATGCAAATTTGTGAATCATTCCATATCTATATCTATATATATATACCGTACGTGTATATATTTACACATATCAAAATTGGAATGACACAGGAGATTTGCAAGTTTAAGTTCACCATCAGTCATGGGAGGTTTATGTAAAATGTTATATTTACCGGGGTAATTAGTAATGTTGATAATATATTTATGAAGCTCTATTCTGTACTTTCTACCAGTGATTATATTAGAGAATGGACACTATTATATGTTCTCCAATGTCAAAATTAATCATATATAAAATATTAGGGGTTTATTTGACCGAGAGGTATTTAAATTTTTTGTAATCATTCGCCTTCGAGGCCTGATTGCCGTCATAGTTGAATTACCAAAATGGACCTGAAATCAATATTTTTAAAAGAGAATGATCTCTGACTTGAATATTTCATAAAAATAATTTAATACATCGTTTATTAACTTCATTCAGATCTTCAGACACCACATAATTTGTGAAGTCATATATAGAAATATATGAACCATTTTGTTATTGATTTATAGTTCTGAAATCTTGTAACAGCATGGCACAAAAAGTCATCTGAACATTTGATGTATATTGAAAAAATATTTAAGGTAAATATTAACTCATTTGCTTGACTTCAATTTTCAGTCAATCAATTCATTGATTACGCCGTGTTTGAAGTATGGTGTAGTGAGAATTTCAAGTCTTGATCATGACTTGATGAAAATTCTAAATTAACAAATTATTAAAATGAATTTGTTAGAAAAATAACACAAGTTCCACAGCAATATTATATAGAGAATCAATCACAATATATCAGAAGTTATAAAACTACAAATAACAATTAACGGCTGAATATCAAATTAAGTGAATATCACAAGTATTTTTGCATTTGTTTTTAGATAACCGGATTTCCGTCTTTAAAAAAATTTACCTTGTAGACGTAGTGCATAGTAAACGTAGCCATGTAACAGCTGATTTTAATCAGATTGACTTAACATGAACTTAACACCGTCTCAGTAGTTCGTCACAATCGAAAAAATTCTCGTAAAAATATCGATTTTGGGTCCACTATCGGCCATTTCGGTATTTCAACTCTAACGACAATCGGGCCGCGATTCGCAAATGAATAATTAATTTAAAATTCGGTCAAATAAACCTCTAATATTTTATATATGATACAATTAGGCATTGAAGA
The DNA here is from genome assembly GCF_902652985.1 of Pecten maximus. Lineage (NCBI taxonomy): Eukaryota > Metazoa > Mollusca > Bivalvia > Pectinida > Pectinidae > Pecten > Pecten maximus. The sequence goes on from NW_022983081.1 coordinate 8,423, forward strand.
ACATATATTTTGGTCAATTCTCTGAAAATAATGCCAATTTATATTATTATTAAGCCCCATTTTTCTTCGTTTCGGTATTTCCAAGTCCGCTTCACGTGTGGTCCGTTTCAGTAAATATTCTCGTCTTTGCCGAAAAAAAACAAGCTATATAATTGTTCATGTTAAACATGACAACTGCCAACCACACGTATCCAAAAATGTTATTGTTGATATCATCCGAACATTGCCGTAGTTATCGGTCACTTCGATTGTAAACCCCCTGCCAAAGTCATGGAAGAATCGACCAATCAAATTGGTTTAACATTTGATTTCCGTAATCTTGCAGTTACCTCCCGTCAAAGGAAATTGATATATGGAAATCGATGACAACGTTAACGCTATGACCAGTCACCCTGACCACAAATGCCACCTAATTGTAAGTCTATACATATGTACAGTTCTTTCTCGCAAACACTGTTAACACGTACAGTAATTACAATGTATCGTCTCGTATGCCGTTATTGATATATTTCTTTCTCTAAATTATAGAAATACACACCTAGTTGATAATGATGTAACATTCTAGAATATACATATTACACATTTAAGTAAATCGCGGACATATTTGCAGACCTATGCTAGATCTATAATGTCAGCTGTTTTGGAATGAACACAGAAGAGCAAAACTTTCTAAACATCCGGAGACGAATGCGCCTGCGCAATAGTTGTTTACATAAATATATTGACCTGGAGTTATTCGCAAAGTTCAGGTTCATTTAGTCTTCACATTTCGCTAGCGTTATGCATTTCTCAAATCGTATGCATCTTGAAAATATCTACTGAATATATTTCAACATTTTCGGTAAAATTACTATATAAAACGAAGATGTTTTTGCAGGTAAATCATTTGAAGCGTAAGGCAATGGGGGCAGCCTTATTTCATTGAAACAGACAGTAGATGGCGTATTGGTGAATGTGGTTACCAAATATGGTCATATTTCTCAGTCCAGTTCTTGATGGCAATAACCGAACATTAATGTTCGTTTAAAAACCGAATGTATGTCTATTGTATGTTACATGCTCAATTCTTTCACTGCAATTGTTAAAGCCAATATGCACAGTTATCATTAGGAGTGACAGAGTTACCTCCCTTAATGGAAAATAAATCACCATAGTTATAACCCTTTGCCACATATAACCGCCTCTGTGTTGGTAGTGTCAGTGTACTGTATATATGGCATCATTAGAGCACAGTGATTACTCTGCAGTGATGGATACAGAAAATTGTGTAACTGAGAGCATGCCCCCATCAAATTGTGTAACTGAGAGCATGCCCCCATCAAATTGTGTAACTGAGAGCATGCCCCCATCAAATTGAAATAGATGGGGGCTCTTGACTTCTGTAACATTATGGTAAAAGTTAAAATTTTGAAATTGATCTGTTTTTAAGTTACTTCTTTACATGAATGACACAAAGTACTATTACATTTTAAGAATTGACATATTGCATCATTTCCGTTAAATAATTGCTATTCATAGCTGCTGAAAACAAATTATTTGGTACAATAAAACTTGGCAATCACAGTTTCTTCAAATGCAGATTTTTTAAAACAAAGACTGAATATCATATAACAGATTTTTTCATTGTGAAAATGATCAAACAAAAATCAATGTTATTAAATGTATTATGAACATCAAACTAGATCAACATAGAAATCATGTTTTCGTTTTTTTTGCAGAATGTTCCTTATTCGTATCTGTTCTTGTTGTGTCCACTACTGTGTCTTTATTATGTTCGGTGTTTTTATCAGGCCTACTCTCTACATCATGATTATGATGATGAATCCTAAAGAAACGTGATATTTTTTTCTGTGTGGAGGTGGCTCCCGCCATGTTTGTTTGAGTTGTTTAAGGTCACATAAGCGCTTGGATTTTCGCCAAATTTTTAAGCGTTCTTGCGACTCAAGGGGAGTAACTCTAATTACGACTTCCGCCTAAACCATGTTTGTAAAGACGACACCAATACGGTATTGAACTTGCTATAATTTCGTTTGATTGATAAAAACATGTTTACAAATATTATTAAACACATCTTGTACCTGTGCTACGTTGATAAATGTGCGGGTCACACTAGTATTTGTGCGTGAATTGGCCCCGACATATTTTCTGCAAGTGGGGGCAAAACATAAATTTTGGGGGATTTTACGATCCTGCGCCCTGTATCTTTCACTGACTCTGGCATGGGATCACCTTTGTTTATTTATTTAATCTTAAGTTTCCTTTCTATGTAACAAGTTCAAGTTTCAGTGTTTTTGGGTCAAGGTCACTTACTATTTTTAGCCAGGTCAATATGCTTGTTAATCTTGCCTTTACGCATATAAGTATATACCATTAAACATGAGTGGAATTAAAAACAGGTGACCCATGAAGTACAGGTGAGAACTGACCCATGAAGTACAGGTGAGAACTGAACCATGAAGTACAGGTGAGAACTGAACCATGAAGTACAGGTGAGAACTGACCCATGAAGTACAGGTGAGAACTGAACCATGAAGTACAGGTGGGAACTGACCCATGAAGTACAGGTGAGAACTGACCCATGAAGTACAGGTGGGAACTGACCCATGAAGTACAGGTGGGAACTGACCCATGAAGTACAGGTGAGAACTGACCCATGAAGTACAGGTGGGAACTGACCCATGAAGTACAGGTGGCAACTGACCCATGAAGTACAGGTGAGAACTGACCCATGAAGTACAGGTGGCAACTGACCCATGAAGTAAAGGTGAGAACTGACCCGTGAAGTACAGGTGAGAACTGACCCATGAAGTACAGGTGGCAACTGACCCATGAAGTACAGGTGAGAACTGACCCGTGAAGTACAGGTGAGAACTGAACCATGATGTACAGGTGGGAACTGACCCGTGAAGTACAGGTGGGAACTGACCCATGAAGTACAGGTGAGAACTGACCCATGAAGTACAGGTGAGAACTGACCCGTGAAGTACAGGTGGGAACTGACCCATGAAGTACAGGTGAGAACTGACCCATGAAGTACAGGTGAGAACTGACCCATGAAGTAAAGGTGAGAACTGACCGTGAAGTACAGGTGGGAACTGACCCATGAAGTACAGGTGAGAACTGACCCATGAAGTACAGGTGAGAACTGACCCGTGAAGTACAGGTGGGAACTGACCCATGAAGTACAGGTGAGAACTGACCCATGAAGTACAGGTGAGAACTGACCCATGATGTACAGGTGGGAACTGACCCATGATGTACAGGTGGGAACTGACCCATGAAGTACAGGTGGGAACTGACCCATGAAGTACAGGTGGGAACTGACTTCATGAAGTACAGGTGAGAACTGACCCATGAAGTACAGGTGAGAACTGACCCGTGAAGTACAGGTGGGAACTGACCCATGAAGTACAGGTGAGAACTGACCCATGAAGTACAGGTGAGAACTGACCCATGAAGTACAGGTGAGAACTGACCCATGATGTACAGGTGGGAACTGACCCATGATGTACAGGTGGGAACTGACCCATGAAGTACAGGTGGGAACTGACCCATGAAGTACAGGTGGGAACTGACTTCATGAAGTACAGGTGGCAACTGACCCATGAAGTACAGGTGGGAACTGACCCATGAAGTACAGGTGGGAACTGAACCATGAAGTTAAGGTGGGAACTGACCCATGAAGTACAGGTGGCAACTGACCCATGATGTACAGGTGGGAACTGACCCATGAAGTACAGGTGGGAACTGAACCATGAAGTTAAGGTGGGAACTGACCCATGAAGTAAAGGTGAGAACTGAACCGTGAAGTACAGGTGGGAACTGACCCGTGAAGTACAGGTGGCAACTGAACCATGAAGTAAAGGTGGGAACTGACCCATGAAGTACAGGTGAGAACTGACCCATGAAGTACAGGTGGGAACTGAACCATGAAGTAAAGGTGGGAACTGACCCATGAAGTACAGGTGAGAACTGACCCGTGAAGTACAGGTGAGAACTGACCCGTGAAGTACAGGTGAGAACTGACCCATGAAGTACAGGTGAGAACTGAACCGTGAAGTACAGGTGAGAACTGAACCGTGAAGTACAGGTGAGAACTGACCCATGAAGTACAGGTGAGAACTGACCCATGAAGTACAGGTGAGAACTGACCCATGAAGTACAGGTGGGAACTGACCCGTGAAGTACAGGTGAGAACTGACCCATGAAGTACAGGTGAGAACTGACCCATGAAGTACAGGTGAGAACTGACCCATGAAGTACAGGTGAGAACTGACCCATGAAGTACAGGTGAGAACTGACCCATGAAGTACAGGTGGGAACTGACCCATGATGTACAGGTGGGAACTGACCCATGAAGTACAGGTGGGAACTGACCCGTGAAGTACAGGTGGCAACTGACCCATGAAGTACAGGTGAGAACTGACCATGAAGTACAGGTTGGAACTGACCCATGAAGTACAGGTGAGAACTGACCGTGAAGTACAGGTTGGAACTGACCCATGAAGTACAGGTAGGAACTGACCCATGAAGTACACATCCTGAAGTTTAGCCAGCCTGTGGTGTACATATATTGAGCGAAATCCTTTAGTGATGATGATGTGGGTTAAAGTAGCCACGCAGGAGCCTTAAACTACATAGCTCCGATTTTATTCACAACAATTGTCAAAGAAAATTTTACAGGCCTCACCACACTGACCGTACAGTCCCCACCACACTGACCCTACAGTCCCCACCACACTGACCCTACAGTCCCCACCACACTGACCCTACAGTCCCCACCACACTGACCCTACAGTCCCCACCACACTGACCCTACAGGCCCCACCACACTGACCCTACAGGCCCCACCACACTGACCCTACAGTCCCCACCACACTGACCCTACAGGCCCCACCACACTGACCCTACAGGCCCCACCACACTGACCCTACAGGCCCCACCACACTGACCCTACAGGCCCCACCACACTGACCCTACAGGCCCCACCACACTGACCCTACAGTCCCCACCACACTGACCCTACAGGCCCCACCACACTGACCCTACAGGCCCCACCACACTGACCCTACAGGCCCCACCACACTGACCGTACAGGCCCCACCACACTGACCGTACAGTCCCCACCACACTGACCCTACAGGCCCCACCACACTGACCCTACAGGCCCCACCACACTGACCCTACAGGCCCCACCACACTGACCGTACAGTCCCCACCACACTGACCCTACAGTCCCCACCACACTGACCCTACAGGCCCCACCACACTGACCCTACAGGCCCCACCACACTGACCCTACAGGCCCCACCACACTGACCCTACAGGCCCCACCACACTGACCCTACAGGCCCCACCACACTGACCGTACAGTCCCCACCACACTGACCCTACAGTCCCCACCACACTGACCCTACAGGCCCCACCACACTGACCCTACAGGCCCCACCACACTGACCCTACAGGCCCCACCACACTGACCCTACAGGCCCCACCACACTGACCGTACAGGCCCCACCACACTGACCGTACAGGCCCCACCACACTGACCCTACAGGCCCCACCACACTGACCCTACAGTCCCCACCACACTGACCCTACAGGCCCCCACCACACTGACCCTACAGGCCCCACCACACTGACCGTACAGGCCCCACCACACTGACCGTACAGGCCCCACCACACTGACCGTACAGGCCCCACCACACTGACCGTACAGGCCCCACCACACTGACCCTACAGTCCCCACCACACTGACCCTACAGTCCCCACCACACTGACCCTACAGGCCCCACCACACTGACCCTACAGGCCCCACCACACTGACCCTACAGGCCCCACCACACTGACCCTACAGGCCCCACCACACTGACCCTACAGGCCCCACCACACTGACCCTACAGGCCCCACCACACTGACCCTACAGGCCCCACCACACTGACCCTACAGTCCCCACCACACTGACCGTACAGGCCCCACCACACTGACCCTACAGGCCCCACCACACTGACCCTACAGTCCCCACCACACTGACCCTACAGTCCCCACCACACTGACCCTACAGGCCCCACCACACTGACCCTACAGGCCCCACCACACTGACCCTACAGGCCCCACCACACTGACCCGTACAGGCCCCACCACACTGACCGTACAGGCCCCACCCACACTTGACCCATACCAGGCCCCACCACCCTGACCATACAGGGCCCCACCACACTGACCCCTACAGTACCCACCCACCTGACCCTACAGTCCCACCACACTGACCCTACAGGCCCCACCACACTGACGCCCTACAGGCCCAAGCCCACACTGACCCTACAGTCCCACCACACTGACCCTACAGGCCCCCACCACACTGACCCTACAGGCCCCACACATGAACCTACAGGCCCACACACTGACCCTACAGTCCCCACCACACTGACCCTACAGGCCCACCACACTGACCCTACAGGCCCCACCACACTGACCGTACAGGCCCACCACACTGACCCGTACAGGCCCCACCACACTGACGTACAGGCCCCACCACACTTGACCGTACAGGCCCCACACACTGACCCTACAGGCCCCACCACACTGACCCTACAGTCCCCACCACAACTGACCCTACAGCCCCACCACACTGACCCTACAGGCCCCACCACACTGACCCTACAGGCCCCACCACACTGACCCTACAGGCCCCACCACACTGACCCTACAGGCCCCACCACACTGACCCTACAGGCCCCACCACACTGACCCTACAGGCCCCACCACACTGACCCTACAGGCCCCACCACACTGACCCTACAGGCCCCACCACACTGACCCTACAGTCCCCACCACACTGACCCTACAGGCCCCACCACACTGACCCTACAGGCCCCACCACACTGACCCTACAGCCCCCACCACACTGACCCTACAGGCCCCACCACACTGACCCTACAGGCCCCACCACACTGACCCTACAGGCCCCACCACACTGACCCTACAGGCCCCACCACACTGACCCTACAGGCCCCACCACACTGACCCTACAGGCCCCACCACACTGACCCTACAGGCCCCACCACACTGACCCTACAGGCCCCACCACACTGACCCTACAGGCCCCACCACACTGACCCTACAGGCCCCACCACACTGACCCTACAGTCCCCACCACACTGACCCTACAGGCCCCACCACACTGACCCTACAGGCCCCACCACACTGACCCTACAGGCCCCACCACACTGACCCTACAGTCCCCACCACACTGACCCTACAGGCCCCACCACACTGACCCTACAGGCCCCACCACACTGACCCTACAGGCCCCACCACACTGACCCTACAGGCCCCACCACACTGACCCTACAGGCCCCACCACACTGACCCTACAGGCCCCACCACACTGACCGTACAGGCCCCACCACACTGACCCTACAGGCCCCACCACACTGACCCTACAGGCCCCACCACACTGACCGTACAGGCCCCACCACACTGACCCTACAGGCCCCACCACACTGACCCTACAGTCCCCACCACACTGACCCTACAGGCCCCACCACACTGACCCTACAGGCCCCACCACACTGACCCTACAGGCCCCACCACACTGACCCTACAGGCCCCACCACACTGACCCTACAGGCCCCACCACACTGACCCTACAGGCCCCACCACACTGACCGTACAGGCCCCACCACACTGACCCTACAGGCCCCACCACACTGACCCTACAGGCCCCACCACACTGACCCTACAGGCCCCACCACACTGACCCTACAGGCCCCACCACACTGACCCTACAGGCCCCACCACACTGACCCTACAGGCCCCACCACACTGACCCTACAGGCCCCACCACACTGACCCTACAGTCCCCACCACACTGACCCTACAGGCCCCACCACACTGACCCTACAGTCCCCACCACACTGACCCTACAGGCCCCACCACACTGACCCTACAGGCCCCACCACACTGACCCTACAGTCCCCACCACACTGACCCTACAGGCCCCACCACACTGACCCTACAGGCCCCACCACACTGACCCTACAGGCCCCACCACACTGACCCTACAGGCCCCACCACACTGACCCTACAGGCCCCACCACACTGACCCTACAGGCCCCACCACACTGACCCTACAGGCCCCACCACACTGACCCTACAGGCCCCACCACACTGACCCTACAGTCCCCACCACACTGACCCTACAGGCCCCACCACACTGACCCTACAGGCCCCACCACACTGACCGTACAGTCCCCACCACACTGACCCTACAGGCCCCACCACACTGACCCTACAGGCCCCACCACACTGACCCTACAGGCCCCACCACACTGACCCTACAGGCCCCACCACACTGACCCTACAGTCCCCACCACACTGACCCTACAGGCCCCACCACACTGACCCTACAGGCCCCACCACACTGACCCTACAGGCCCCACCACACTGACCCTACAGGCCCCACCACACTGACCCTACAGTCCCCACCACACTGACCCTACAGGCCCCACCACACTGACCCTACAGGCCCCACCACACTGACCCTACAGGCCCCACCACACTGACCCTACAGGCCCCACCACACTGACCCTACAGGCCCCACCACACTGACCCTACAGGCCCCACCACACTGACCCTACAGGCCCCACCACACTGACCCTACAGGCCCCACCACACTGACCGTACATGTCCTTATGGTCCTTTTTACCTACCTATTTATGGCCTAAAGGTCAGGTGAGAACGCAGTGAGAATCCAGAGTAGCCAGTTTAACACTATTGAGCAGTATAACTTGATGTCCTTTTTAATCTAGGCACTTTTCAGTTACTGTACAAAAACGGTCAAAAGGTCATAAATATTTTCCCTGTTGTGTCTCTATCTATCCTTGACAGTTTTCAAGTTACAGGATGGAGGACTGTAACTATCACTGAAAAAAGTCATAGATTTTGTTATAGAAACTTTATCATATAGAGACAGCCTGTGTTAACTCAAGGGAGTTATATAATTCATCATGTCAAGAGGTCTGAATAAATATTGGGTGGTCAGTTGGTGTGATCAAGTGGTCAGTTGGTGTGATCAAGTGGTCAGTTGGTGTGGTTGGGTGGTAAGGTGGTCTAGTGGGGTGGTCAGTCTGGTTGGGTGGTTAGGTAGTCAGTTGGTGTTGTGAGGTGGTTGGTTGGTCTGGCTGCGTGGTCAGTTCCGTTGGGTGATCAGTTGGTCAGCACAGTGGTAACACACTTGCCTTTCACCTAGGGTTCAATTCCCTGATCAGACATGAAAAGGTAACAGGTAACATGGCTGACCACATGGGTTTCCCAAGGTACTCTGGGTTACCTCTCTTGTGACAGGTAACATGGCTGACCACATGGGTTTCCCAAGGTACTCTGGGTTACCTCTCTTGTGACAGGTAACATGACTGACCACATGGGTTTCCCAAGGTACTCTGGGTTTCCTCCCTTGTGACAGGTAACATGACTGACCACATGGGTTTCCCAAGGTACTCTGGGTTACCTCTCTTGTGACAGGTAACATGGTCAACCACATGGGTTTCCCAAGGTACTCTGGGTTACCTCCCTTGCGACAGGTAACATGACTGACCACATGGGTTTCCCAAGGTACTCTGGGTTTCCTCCCTTGTGACAGGTAACATGGCTGACCACATGGGTTTCCCAAGGTACTCTGGGTTACCTCCCTTGTGACAGGTAACATGGCCGACCACATGGGTTCCCCAAGGTACTCTGGGCTACCTCCCTTGTGACAGGTAACATGGCCGACCACAGGTAACATGACTGACCACATGGGTTCCCCAAGGTACTCTGGGTTTTCTCCCTTGTGACAGGTAACATGACTGACCACATGGGTTTCCCAAGGTACTCAGGGTTTCCTCCCTTGTGACAGGTAACATGACTGACCACATGGGTTTCCCAAGGTACTCTGGGTTTTCTCCCTTGTGACAGGTAACATGACTGACCACATGGGTTTCCCAAGGTACTCAGGGTTTCCTCCCTTGTGACAGGTAACATGACTGACCACATGGGTTTCCCAAGGTACTCTGGGTTTTCTCCCTTGTGACAGGTAACATGACTGACCACATGGGTTTCCCAAGGTACTCAGGGTTTCCTCCCTTGTGACAGGTAACATGACTGACCACATGGGTTTCCCAAGGTACTCTGGGTTTCCTCCCTTGTGACAGGTAACATGGCCGACCACATGGGTTTCCCAAGGTACTCTGGGTTACCTCCCTTGTGACAGGTAACATGACTGACCACATGGGTTTCCCAAGGTACTCTGGGTTTCCTCCCTTGTGACAGGTAACATGACTGACCACATGGGTTTCCCAAGGTACTCTGGGTTACCTCTCTTGTGACAGGTAACATGGCCGACCACATGGGTTTCCCAAGGTACTCTGGGTTACCTCCCTTGTGACAGGTAACATGACTGACCACATGGGTTTCCCAAGGTACTCTGGGTTTCCTCCCTTGTGACAGGTAACATGACTGACCACATGGGTTTCCCAAGGTACTCTGGGTTACCTCCCTTGTGACAGGTAACATGGCTGACCACATGGGTTTCCCAAGGTACTCTGGGCTACCTCCCTTGTGACAGGTAACATGGCTGACCACATGGGTTTCCCAAGGTACTCTGGGTTACCTCCCTTGTGACAGGTAACATGGCTGACCACATGGGTTTCCCAAGGTACTCTGGGTTACCTCCCTTGTGACAGGTAACATGGCCGACCACATGGGTTCCCCAAGGTACTCTGGGCTACCTCCCTTGTGACAGGTAACATGGCCGACCACAGGTAACATGACTGACCACATGGGTTCCCCAAGGTACTCTGGGTTTTCTCCCTTGTGACAGGTAACATGACTGACCACATGGGTTTCCCAAGGTACTCAGGGTTTCCTCCCTTGTGACAGGTAACATGACTGACCACATGGGTTTCCCAAGGTACTCTGGGTTTTCTCCCTTGTGACAGGTAACATGACTGACCACATGGGTTTCCCAAGGTACTCAGGGTTTCCTCCCTTGTGACAGGACACATGACTGACCACATGGGTTTCCCAAGGTACTCTGGGTTTCCTCCCTTGTGACAGGTAACATGGCCGACCACATGGGTTTCCCAAGGTACTCTGGGTTACCTCCCTTGTGACAGGTAACATGACTGACCACATGGGTTTCCCAAGGTACTCTGGGTTTCCTCCCTTGTGACAGGTAACATGACTGACCACATGGGTTTCCCAAGGTACTCTGGGTTACCTCTCTTGTGACAGGTAACATGGCCGACCACATGGGTTTCCCAAGGTACTCTGGGTTTTCCTACCACAGTAAGATCCCTTGTGCACTTCCTTACAAGCCACAAGTGTGATTATAGTTGACATAACTTGTTTCACAATTATTGTAAAATTGATACAGTTTAGATTTTACAAAACACATAGAGTCCCAAAGGGCCTGTATCACACATCCTCTGTTCAGCAGCTTAAGCCTTATTGAGAGACTTTGCTTGAATCTAAATGTGATTTTCAGAGTTGATTGAGTTCACTGATGTGGAATACATATATATATATATATATACTACCTTTTCTTTTCTCCGTAACTGTTACAAATCAAATAACATAACCCTGGGATTTTCCCCCCACCATCAATTTTCCATCCGAGGCATTAGAGCACCTGAACTGAATACCCCACTGAATGAGATCCGGTTTAGACCAGTTTCCTAGTATTAGATATAAAAGTGAAGTACTTACTCGGTTTGCGAGGTCCAACATGTCGTTAGTGTTGCTATCACCGTGCGCCTGTTGGGCGATACTTGGGTCGTGGGTTTCCATCAAGGCTTGGAGAGAAGGTGGTTCTGGGCTCATATCTCGTGCTCCACTGTCATAGTCGACACTGTCGGGTTTACCCGAGTGTGCTCCTAGTAACAACAACATATGTTAGCTTTATTGTAAGATAGAAAATTATACATCAGTGATGTGATGATAACGAAACAAAATTAACTGTCTAACATCCAATGATTCATACATGAGTATTAGATGATCAGTTTTCCTACACGAGTATTAGATGATTCCTACACGAGTATTAGATGATTCCTACACGAGTATTAGATGATTCCTACACGAGTATTAGATGATTCCTACACGAGTATTAGATGATTCCTACACGAGTATTAGATGATTCCTACACGAGTATGAGATAATACAATATCCATATATAAAATGTTTCACTTTGGGTTCTACAGAAAACATACCAAAACTGTCGCTGCTCATCGTCGGCCATGAGGTGATATTGGCCTGAGGCTGTTTGACCAGGCCACTGTGGTCAGACTCTATCCCGGTATCGTCCATGTACTGACCGGGGTCCGAGTCTGCCAGAATCTGTTTACAGAACACAACATTATAAATGCTACTTCAGTGTGTTTCTACTGGCCATCTGATTATCTCCCCTCATACTGAGTCAACCCATAATGTTTGTTTTCATTGTATTTCAATTTTCAGTTTTTTTCTTTAATCTTGTTTCTATTTACTTTAAAAAAACAACATGTCTATAGATTTTCAATGGGGTTTTTTTTTTTTACTGCTTTTAAATTAGAGACTTTTGCTATTTTTTTTCTAAAAATAATGAATCAACAGCTTTTTTTCATCCAAGTTCAAAATCCCAAATACAAATCGTGCTGATAGGTTTTCTTTAGGAAAATCAATCGTTCAAATCTTAACTAAATTTTGATTATTTTAAACTCAGTCTAATCAACTTTTCTAACTTTAACCTAATTTTTCCTGTATGTTGTTTTACTACCATATTAATAATACTCAGTTAAAATCATTTCTGTAAACCTGTTGTAAAGATCTTCCACACATACCTGTGATCGGGACTGTATAAAATCCTGGAAGGAGATCCGACTGTCTGTAACCAGACCAATCTGTGCCATAATTTCTGCCGAGGAATCCTCCATGTTGAGTTGTCGGCACATGTACTCAAAGTCATGTCTGTAATAAACACATCATCAGGTAAAGGAAATATTCCACTTTAATGAATTCGTCATCAGGTACAAAAATATTCAATTTTGATAAATTATTATAATTAATTGTCCATTGTTTGTACGCAGAATGCAGCTTAAATTTCTGATTGGTTGGGATTTTTTTTTCATACCACTATGAAAAAAATTCAGAGAATGGCGCGAATAATGTGACGTCACAATACGACATTTGACGTTGCATATAAATTTGAGTAAAAGAATCCCATATAAAACCAGTAAAATTGTACATAAAACATATGTTAAATTAGAAAATTATTTTCAAAAATTAGTTATAAGTGTTGATGTCATTTGTTTTTTAGTTTGATAGTGGTATGAACAAAATTTTGTTTGCGGTCGTTTTATGTAGTGAACTTTATTTTTTTTTATTATTTATTGGTCTAGGTCTTATAACACAAATATTCCTTCTCTTGACATTGCCAATATGAAAGACACAAGCACGTAAATCAGGTAGGCCAGTCACGTTGTCGTCAATAGGCAAACTGGGTGAAGTTTTTTACAATTATTAAAGGGAGCTTCCGACTTTGTTCTGGCCCATTCTTCAGTTGTATATATCACTGTTAATTATTTAAAGCATTTCAATCGTCTATAAACAGTTAAGTTAATCAGAAATAATTACATTTTCTTAAGTGTCGACATTAACTCCCAAATATTCCAAACGAATATTCGAATGCCAAAATCTGCTATTTGTTTCAGCTCAACTGACAATGCCCCGCATAACTCGATGTATGCTTCAAGGCTTGTTCCAAGCGCCGTTTGTTGCAATAGTCTGACCGTGTATGCTTCTAAGAGCTCTGTGGATTCAGATCACTAATGATTATGACATGAGGAGTGCAGTGTGAATGGCAACAAGCTGAAGATGGTGACTTATATAGACAAAATTATCAATGATTTGTAAAATTAAACATCATGTCAATTTTCATTCAACAATGGCAAAAATGTGAAACCATTTATTTCTATATCTGGAATGGATTGACGGTGAATTCGAAGCACAGATCATATTTTGTAAAGTATGGAGGGATAGAAAACAAACAAGTAGATTGTTGTGTTGTTTATTTTAAGTATGCATACAATGACCTCAAAAGTATCTAGATTACTCCGTCCTTCATCAGAGGGAGTACATCACTCCCTGATCTAAAACGTTATCCGGAGCACTGGCTTAACTTTGTTAGTAGCAAATTAAAACGTCCCAAGTGGACTAACTAGTGTTGTAGTGGGGAAAAAACAACATTTGACAGTATTGACTAGGCGCCTTTTATGGCATGTTGTCTAATAAGTTTATTCTGGCTTATTTTAAACTGGAAATTCCTATAGCAAATTTAATTCTGTGAACGATTTAAAATGTGACCTGTCATTGTGGCACAGGCTTGATTTCAGCTTACCCAGAAACTTCAATAAAGAATTCACAACAAAAATTAAATAAATTGACAATGTCTCGTATCAAATCTC
>NW_022983082.1:0-32331 GCF_902652985.1 Pecten maximus
GGACGGTGAGACCGTCGTCCAGGTTGGTGTTGTCCACGTAACCTTTGTTCCTCAATAATTCCAGCCATTCTGAAGCGTCGTACGTGGAAGGAGGCCTTGTACCTTTAGGGCTGTACTTAAACCACATATTTGTTTCTGGAAAAAAAAAGAAATGAAATTTTAATTGAATTGCAAAACAATATATTGTATTTTTGAAATGTGGTAAAACAATCAATTGTTCGGTAATTGTTCGATAATTAATTGTTTGATAACTTAATTGTTCAACTAATTGTTCGGTATAACAAACCACCTCCAGTGTATATATAATACACCACCTCCAGTGTGTATATATACACAACAACGAGACTGACGTCACGCAGACCGAAACCGAAAATAGGTTAGTTGACTTGTACTCATTTTCAAACTGAGTTATCACGAAATAACGTCGGTCACGATGCCGGAGCCGAGTTATGTAGGGTTATAAACTTCATATTTGAAAAAATAAAACAGCCATGGTGAAGTTATGTCGTTTATTTTACCATCATTTACAATTTTTCTCCTGTTCAAGATTTCTCGTAGGGCTAATAACCATTTACCGGCTTTGTAACACCAAATTTTTTATAAAACCACAACGTTAACCCTGTTTCTCTCTAACTCTATGTGTTTATATACTGAATTGCCGGCTATTTTACTGGATATTCTGGATGTAAAATCTTTATACACACACCAAAATATATAAAAAAAAAAACACTCACCTTTTTACGTTAATATAAACCCTGTTTCTCTCTGCTTGAAGTTTTCTATATTCTCCACTGGCTCAAACATACGTCCTCTCTCTCCGAGATATTGTGGACTATTGACTAACAAAACAGTAAGGCTTTGAATCTGGTCGCTAGGTAAGACCCCCTCTTGTAATTCGGTAGTATCGATGTTGTTTAATGTAACCATCGTTCTATCCGTTGCATTTTTAATCTGATCCAATAATCTCTGTAACGAATTACTGGTTTTTTTTGTCGATTGATCTGCGGCATCCAATAATTGTTTGCGATGTTTCAAATCGTGTTTTTCTATGTTGATTTTTCTATTGATGAGTTCTGTTATTTGTTTTCTCTCGCTAGCTATCAAACGGTCCTCGGCTTTCTCTTTGTCTGTCAAAGATTTCTCCCATCGTTCTTTCAGTTTCTGTTGATTTTCCAAATTTTTCTGTACACGAGATTCTTCTTTATCTTTTTGTTTAGCTTCGTGCTGTTCTACCATAAATTCTCGGCGTAAATCGTACATTTCTCTGGCTTTACTTAAGGATTCCTCGCGGTATCTCTTTTGTTCTCGCATCGTGTCTATTTTCATGTCTTGTTCTCTAATTTTTAAATCGTATTTTTGTTGTTCCAAGTCCATTTCTTCGTCGGTCTTCTTGTTGTCTTTATTCTTATTCTTAGCATCGGGAGGTCTCTCTTCGGTTATAATGTACGGTTTGAACGTCAAAGACGACACGTATTTATGATAAATTTCGTTGTATCTCAATTCGTCATGTAATAAAATATCGAATAACGAAGTGTCTATTCTCCCGTTGACGGGATGTATTGTCAAGTCTAAATCTCTCTTGAAATCGTATGCGACGTATTCGTTTCCGGGTAACATTACAACTATAAAATCGTAGGGATCGGGTACATACCGAACGACATCGCGTTGCCGTAATAATTTTGTTGATATCTCGCTTCCCGAACCAATAGGTATATAGTCTAACGCTACTCTATAATCCATCATTTTATACATGATATTTAACCATTCTACAAAATTGATCTGTTCGCAAGTATCGTAATCTATATTTTCGGCATATTCCGTCACGATTCTATCTACGCGATCTGCTACGGATTCTCCTTCGTTTAAACCATCTCGATGAAAAGTCTAGTTGTCAACTCCGTGTCTCTTATGATGTAAATCAACAATTTTTCGTGTCTACTTTCGACAAGGTGTGGTATTTCTGGCGATCCAACAATATGGTGTCTGCCTTTTTGTCTGAATGCCTACGTATCCAACAATATGGTGTCTGCCTTTTTGTCTGAATGCCTACGTAGGCACTGGCGATCTATGACTCATCGCTATACGTTTATGACTGGGTTGCACTAAAGGATTGAATGCCTACTTGAACGGACAGGCAACTTTATATTCTTAGGTCAACAAAGCCCTATTGTTCAATCAAATAGTTTATATTACCAGCTCATAACTCTAGAAATGACAGTATTTCTCTGTAAATAGTGCATACATCCCTCACACCTACGTTTATCGCATAACTTCATTTCGTCATGTAGCCTGTCCGTTTAGGCCTATTCCCATCAGTAGTATTACCCACTATTATTGAGCGGTTAGGAGAATTTTCACTACAAAATTTGTACCAACTCGTCCTGCGTTTATATTGAATATGGTGATTTATTACCTAAAGTTGATATGTAAATTTACCAGAACATCAACAATTAAATAGTTTATTACAGAAATAAACTTAAATGACGATCCACGGACGAAATTACGGTAGATAAAATATAGACGAATCGACTTCTTCAGTGATACAGTTTTTACCATTTCGGCCACAGTTTCTTCAATAATGTAAAGGTCAATGCCAGCAAGGTCGAAATCAGGGCATGGCTACACGAAATGGCCTAATATGGATAACGTTTTGTTTCTTTCTGATACACGTTGATGCCGCCGTGTAATTAAGTTGAATTATTTTGAAATACAGAAAGGTGATCAGTTCCAACATTTGTAAACCTGTAGATTTCTTGGCGGGGCCAGGAAATGAGAGTTTGTCGTAGCCATAAACAGACAATGGCCGCCGGAACATGTCTCCCTTGACAATGCCTCACTTTTGGTCTTCAGTTAATCGTTCGCCCCTGTGAGTAAGGCTTTTGGCTCAGTCCCGTGTCCGAGATATACCAGAGTCGTTAAAAATGGTAGTTGCTAGTCCTGCTTAGCGCTCAGCATATTAGTGGTGGGACGACTGGTTCACCCGTTGTCGGTATAATATGACCGGGTGGGGTGTGCTGCTGGGTGTCTTAGGCAGTATGCTTCAGTGAGGTAGAACTTTAAATCGGCAAAAGTTCCGGCCTATCACAAGTAGGGCTGGGTATTGCGGACCAAAACCGTAATGCAATATATTGCAATATTCAACAGAAACTTGCAATACGTATTGCAATATTATTGACCTTAGTACCATCAACTTGCTCGTCGTCCGCCATTTTTCGTTTCTAGTAAACAATCATAATCTCGAAAGTGCTTGATTTTAACGTAGATGTCCCATACGGCCAAGCGAAACAAGCGCCCCACCAATACGACATAATGACGTTCTCGTGTGTTTCTTTCACGTTTACATAAGTAATTTACGCTATTGGTGCCAACACATAATGTTAAATCAGTGATTAATATGCCTTTTTGTTAACCATCGCGATATACCGGTTTCCAGGGTTTGTGTACTGGTATATCGTATCGACCTGCCAAATTCGCGGTATACCGGTATTTCGATATTATCGCGCACATCTAATCACAAGGAGTCTTTACACGAACATACCGCAGCCTCCCAAAACACACATACGCACTCACCACACACATGCATGTCGCACGCACGGGAGGCCGTCCTTAAATGACCTTAGATGTTAATAGGACGTTAAACTAAATAAACCAAACCTTAGCTGTGTAGTACGCCAGGTTTAAATTGTAAACATAGTTGTATGGTCGCCTTCTATAGGAATTTCCCTTTTGCTCAGTCGGTAGAGCGGTGGACCAGTAAGCCAAGGGACGCGGGTTCGATCCCGGTTGGCTGCACACTACTTAAACTCCTTGAGCTTTTACATTGGTGCCACAGACCACTCCAACTGAAAGCAAGAGGCTTCCTTGGAGAGAGAACCTGCGTTGGTGTGTTCGGGGGCGAACACGTTTGAAGGAGGGAGTAGTGTAGCAGGCCGGGTTTTAATTGTAAATACTGTACATAGTTGTATGGTTGCCTTAGAAGCTTCCAGCTAGGGGGAATTTTCCTTTAGCTCAGTCAGTAGAACGGCGGAACAGTAAGCCGAGGGTCGCGGGTTTGATCCCGGCTGGCTGCACGCTACTACTCCTTGAACTTTTACAGCTGTTAATAGGATATTAAACAAAATATGCTGAGCGCTAAGCAGGATTAACAACTACCATTTTTAAAGACTCTGGTATGTCTCGGCTAGGGGACAGAACCCAAAGCCAGGCCCTGGCGGATGGAAACACCAGAGTTGAAGCACAGGCCTTACTTAATCCCTTGATTAAGTCAAGATGCGCCCTCTTACTGGCGCCATTTCCATACTTACGATAAAGTATGAATGCGTTCACCAGTAAGAGATTGAAGAGGTGAAGGAACAACTTCCTCCCCACTTGACAGTCTTTCGAAATACGTCATAGTATTGGACCATCTGATCGGAGAGGTCCAGTCCTCCCATCTTCTTCACGTTATCAACGATACAAGTTGGTTTTAGAAGGGGCATTCCATTGGAATCCGTTTTGTTGGTAACACAAGAGTTTAGCCTGGTGAAAAAACGAGATGATAAGAATATCTCTCTTGTAAATTCTATAAATTCCCTCTCCCTGACGCAACTTCTTTACTAACTTGAACACTTTGGGGACACCCTTCCTATTCTCAAGTTAAGTTCCGCAAATGTATGTGTCCAGTGCATCGAGCTCTTCCGTCAATTCAGGAGAATTGTAGTAATTGTCCAAATATACCCTATAACCTTTTGAGAGCAAACCATGCCAAGCCAAAAGACCTACCACTGTTTTGGTAGTCAGGCCACAATCATCATTCGGATCGACAGCCTCTGAAAAGTCGCAGCATCCCGACTTGCCGTCATATACATGAGAGCCGATGGTGTAACCCGAGTAAGCTTCACAAACTTGATACAGTTTAATTCCAAATTTATTTGGCTTCATTGGGTTGTATACCCTAAATCTCACCCTTCCCTTGAAGGGACAGGTACCCTCATCAAAACTGAGATTTTGATCGGGTACGTACACCTCGCTGAAATTCCCAAGCATTGTGATAAAAGGTCTGATTTTGAACAGAGCGTCATGTCCTACCTGTCCACGGGGAATGCTGAGGTAGTTGTCAACCAGATGGAGATTACTTAGCAGGGCTAAGAATCTATTTTTCGACATAAATTTGGAAAACAGAGGTGTTTCAATTGCCTCATCAGTAGACCAAAAACTCTCTAAATTTGATTTCCATGTCGGACCCATCGCTATGACTAAGGCAAAAAAAATGTTTCATCTCGTCAACAGAAGTATCTTCCCATGTGTTTAGTTGACTATTTGGTTTGAGTGGGGTGTTATCAATCAAATAGTGAGCGTACCTGTTAGTCTCGGTAACGATAGTGTTCCACATATTATCTTCAAAAAGTAAATTTAAAAAATCAACAGGATCCCCATTACCTGGTATCGGAACGGTCAATCCAGGAGTTCCTGTGAACGGCGCATTGACCAGTGATGATAAAGTATTCGCCCATCCATCATACTCATCCTCCCGAACATCTCTGTCTTTATCCGACTGTTCAAGGTCAACCTCCTGTACGATGTCGGCATTCCTATTAAAATTTTCTATCTCAAACCCTTCGAACTCCTCCTCCTCGCTATCACTGTTAAATATTTTCCTTAGGTTGTGAACGCGATCTTCTTCAGTGACGATGTCATCGTCCGCCATGTTTGTATACTTAAAACTCAATTACCGGTGTGTTTGTGTTCGGTATGCTCTCCCGGCAAATATTTGGTACAAACTATGGGAATTCCATGCTCAACCAATGAGAATAAAGTATTTATATTTACGTCATCAAATTTAAGTAAAGCTAGCTGTAATCGGTTAGCCTAGGTTTCGTATGCAAATGTGGAACCCCTGAAAGCAGCTATTGTCGCTGTCGGCAGTGTAAACAGGGATATACCTGAGCGGCATATGATGCACTCGGCAGTGAGAACGTGGTTTGTAGAAACGGCAAATGCCGCATTTGGCGGGATAAGGGTTAAGAAATGTCTTTTCCTCATTTACAATCCAAAAATGCCGTTCTGAATTCTCGATATAGTTGCACTCGGGATTTATCGAGTTCCCACATTTTCTTTACATCACATACCCCGCTGAGGTGCGAAATGTAATTGGGTGTTAAATATACAACGTTTACCAGTGGTCAGATATACTTTTAGTCTATATTGATTCAAATAGTATCAGGTATGCATGGTCGATTTTAAACAAACACGATGAATTTTAAGTTCACCGTGCCGTGACTAATTACTGACCAGTGTTTTCTCTTGTTCACTTGTATACATCGATGGAATCCACAAGCGATGGTGAACTCATAAAATCAGCCGTCACAATGACAAGAGTCTGATGCTATTTTGCGTGCATCATTTTAAAACAAGGGCCCGTTGGAGGGCCACAACATCCCCCGCCGCAATATTTGACATTTGGAAGGGGGTAGTTTCACAGGTTGTAATGCTTTAAAATGAAGTATCATTGTTGGAAATTTGGAAGGAGATATTGATACACATAATGGTGCGTAGTCGAAACCGAAGGGCAACTTTAAATGATGAGATGTATATATGTTGCAAATATGGGAAACCTTGGTTTAGACACAACAACACAAAAATTAGTTAACATGTTTTTAACTCTTTGCCTGCTGAGTAACGAATTATCTCACCTATACCTAGCCACTGAGTAATTCTGAGAGTGGTGAATTTTTCAAAGTGTATTTTATTTAAATAATCGTAACTTTTTTATTTGTTTATCAATCTTGTTCAAACTTTGTATATTTACTGACATATAATTAAAGTTTAATTTAAACCTTGTTATACTTCAACTTTCAATTCCATAATTATAACATGGTATTTGCTTTATTTATGGAGTTCTGGATGACAGGTAACCTTGTAGTTCACAAGTGTGGTATTTCTCAAAGCAGGGGTATGTACAAAGCGGAATGTTGCATGTACGACAGGCATACTGAGTCTGGTGTCGTTTTTTGTTTTCAAGGTCCGAACACACTTCACACTCTTGGTTCGAACGACGTCCAGCTGGTGTCAATTTCTTAACTCTTTCAGCACCATGTAACTTAAGGGAAAGAACTCTCTACACACCAAGTAACTTCAATTAAATTTTAATTTTAATTGTATTTCAAAAGACATCATTTTATCATTTCCTTATGGATTTTCATGTATGACCTATCAAATTAAAGAGTATGTTCTCTATTTTTAGTTTGTCTACACAAATACATCATATCGCTGACAATGTACAGGTAATACAGGTAAAAATACCTGGATTGCAGGTAAATTTTATATATTTCAATTATGGTTGTAATTTTGGCAATAAAATCCTTATAAAATAATTTTTTGTTGTGTTGTTAATCAATATCCTGAAATCAAGACAACATGTGTACTTGACCCAGGTATCGCACCATATCCAGGTGAATTGATAACGAGAATCATGAAGGTAGTCATAATCATAGAATCATAAGTTAGTGTTTTCTGTTATTATTCGACTTGAAATGTGACTTTCAATAGTTGTTTCCTTTGTATAGACTAACTCAATGATAACACAGAATACAAAGACACTTCTAAAATCTAAAATGAATGTCACCTTGAACAGTTTATCACCTGCATTTACCTGGGAATCGTCACTGAAGTGCAGGTAACGTTTGATTTGTGTGTAACGATTTCTTGATATGATTTCACCAAACTTTGTCCCAACTACCGGAATTCTTCATTGTCTGCCCAATAAAGTTCTTCTCTGCCAAATTTCATAACCTCCATCAACAGACACAAGCCATAGAAGGCTTTTATTTCTTCTAAAGTTACATTGTACTATGCACCTTTATTCCTACCTGGATCGTCACGTCTTTTCTTTTCAGCGTTCAAATTCGTCAGTCTAGCGATTTCTTTGAATACATCATCAGAGTAGAATAACTGGAAAAACTCCAAGCCAGATGCCGACCCATCTACCACACGTGTCGGCCCAACAATCTCGGCAAATTGACGAATATTCCTGTTTTTTTCAACTTTGGCCCACGTGTTGAACTGGCGAGTTTCAAAGACATCGGCAGGTTCGAAGCCCTCAAACTCCTCCTCGTCGTCACTATCACCGAACTGGTTTCTAAATGCTCTTTCTAAATCTTCTCCGACATTATTATCATCAACATTAACTAAATCAAATACACCTAGTCCATCAAATTCCCCCTCGGAAGCGATTGACTCAGAGTCACTTTCATCCGCCATTTTTGGTTTTTACACCACAACACACTACCTCGGAAAATCCCCTTTCGTAAAGGTATTTCACATGATTTATCGGCTTTTCATATCTAAAACCTAGATGAGTTCCGAGTGTGATATATAATTATAGTAATGACGTCAATAGGGAAACGTCTCAGATTGACCAATCGTAATACTTCGTTGCTCAATTTAGGTCTACCTGGAGACCGGTTTATCGGTCTATGGGGGCAAACTCAAAACGATTTCCGGACCGATTTTTCGGCCTGCGGTGCTGAAAGAGTTTATCAATCTCTCTGATTTTGTTTTCGTTAAGTTCAATTTCACAGTCCAATTCACCACGATCAATTTCATCAACAATATCGTCCAAATCAAACCCTAAAAACTCCTCATCTTCGCTGTCCGAGTAGCCAACTATATCGTGAAAGACATCGGCAGCCATTTTGTGTGACGATTTTGTCAAAAACCTAGTTTTTTTCTCATTTTCTACACTAAACTATCACTCTCGGACGTCTTTTCATCGTGGAAGCCATGTTGTGATATCCCCGGAAGTAGCGTCTATGTGCACTGTAATACATCATCAAAATCGGTCGAGGCCCATTGTACGGCGGGGATTCTCGCCAGCAGTGGGCGACGGAAATTCTACCACGGGCGGGAATTCTCGCCGGCAGCAGGCAAAGAGATATACAGAATATATACATTAAAAGAACCTCTTTGCAAAGAATCAGCCTCCTAATACCATTATTAAGTGAATGGTGAGCAATTACAAAATTTTAACCAAAACATTAACTCAAGAATATTGGAAAAACAGTCCATAATATGCCAATTTTTTTTAAAAATCACAATAATTTTTACAATTTCAACTTCAACTTTAAACATTTTGGTATGCGTCACTCCGGCTCATCAAGATGTATATTTGTGTTGAGTATGGAGAGCCTGGGTCGGGTAGTATTGGAGTTATTGTCCGGACAAGTAAAATCATCAAAGGGGAATAACTCCGCAAATACGGGGGGTAATGGGCATGATTTTGGTATGCGACACTCCGGCTCATCAACATGTATATTTGTGTCAAGTATTGGAGTTATGGTCCGGACAAGTAAAATCATCAAAGGGGAACAACTCCACAAATAAGACGGTAAGGCGCATGATTTTGGTATGCGACACTCCGGCTCATCAATATGTGTAGTTGTGTCAAGTATGGAGAGCCTGGGTCGAGTAGTACTGGAGTTATTGTCCGGACAAGTAAAATCATCAAAGGGGAATAACTCCGCAAATACGGGGGTAATGGGCATGATTTTGGTATGCTACACTCCGGCTCATCAACATGTATATTTGTGTCAAGTATTGGAGTTATGGTCCGGACAAGTAAAATCATCAAAGGGGAACAACTCCACAAATAAGACGGTAAGGCGCATGATTTTGGTATGCGACACTCCGGCTCATCAATATGTGTAGTTGTGTCAAGTATGGAGAGCCTGGGTCGAGTAGTACTGGAGTTATTGTCCGGACAAGTAAAATCATCAAAGGGGAATAACTCCGCAAATACGGGGGTTAGGTGCATGATTTTGGTATGCGACACTCCGGCTCATCAAGATATATATTTGTGTCAAGTATGGAGAGCCTGGGTCGAGTAGTATTGGGAGTTATGGTCCGGACACCATATGTGCCCGCCCGAACGCCCGCCAACATAACATCATATGTCCCGTCTTTCGTCAGGCGTATAAAAAGACTGGATATTTAAAGGGACTTAGTATTTATAGCTTTTTTAAAAATCAAATACAGTATACTAAACCTAGTACGCTTTCTTAGCCTATATTCTCGATTTAACTCAACGTGATATTGCAAATTTACTAGGCCTAGATTTAGATTTTATTTCATGTGCATATATTGCAATAAAACAATGAATTATTTTATAACGTACACATATATAACACGTGTTGCTTGTAATTGTATAGGAACATATATAACATGTGTTACTTGTAATTATATAGGAAAAAACACACTTGAAAAGTACGAGGGTATGTTTTGGATCCGACTTCAGTTGGCCTATGTAGGATGACTTGTAAATCCTTCAATTCACCTTGAAATTTTCGCCGTCATCTTAAATCGCCCTATCATCAAAGGGCGAAAAGACGAAAATAACCAGGTATACACTACTTGTTAGCTAAACCTGCCCAAAGGGCAAGTGAGCTTATGCCATGGTGCGTTGTCCGTCCGGCCATCTGGCCGTCCGGCGTCAGCTTTTTAGGTCAACTGAGACAAAGTGTCGGTTGACCTGTTGCGATCGCCTTTTGTCGGCGTCGTGCGTCGTAATCAATTTACATTTTCAACTTCTTCTCAATAACCAACAGGCCCAGAGACCTGATATTGGGTGTGTAGCATGCTGTGATAAAGGCCTACAAAGTTTGTTCAAGTGGATAACCTTGAACTTCATTCAAGGTCACAGGGGTCAAATATGCTAAAATCTTTAAACAACTTCTCAATAACCAAAAGGCCCAGAGACTCAATATTAGGTCTGTAGCATGCTGGGATGAAGGGCTACCAAGTTTGTTCAAATGGATGACCTTGACCTTCATTCAAGGTCACAGGGGTCAAATATGCTAAATTCTTTAAACAGCTTCTTCTTGATAACCATAAGGCCCAGAGACCCAATGTTAGGTCAGTAGCATGCTGTGATGAAGGGCTATCATGTTTGTTCAAATGGATAACCTTGACCTTCATTCAAGGTCACAGGGGTCAAATATGCTAAATTCTTTAAACAGCTTCTTCTTGATAACCATAAGGCCCAGAGACCCAATGTTAGGTCAGTAGCATGCTGGGATGAAGGGCTATCATGTTTGTTCAAATGGATAACCTTGAACTTCATTCAAGGTCACAGGGGTCAAATATGCTAAAATCTTTAAACAACTTCTCAATAACTAAAAGGCCCAGAGACTCAATATTAGGTCTGTAGCATGCTGGGATGAAGGGCTACCAAGTTTGTTCAAATGGATGACCTTGACCTTCATTCAAGGTCACAGGGGTCAAATATGCTAAATAAAGACTTTAAACAAGTTTTTTGTAGACTTAGGAAGATGTTCAAATTAGTAATAAATTGTTTTG
Organism: Pecten maximus; assembly: GCF_902652985.1. NCBI lineage: Eukaryota > Metazoa > Mollusca > Bivalvia > Pectinida > Pectinidae > Pecten > Pecten maximus. The sequence continues at coordinate 11,332 of NW_022983082.1, forward strand.
TCGCGATCGTCATCAAAATGGGTACGATAAACAATTGTAACGCAGTTGCGTTCCGCTCGGTTATTTTTGGACTCGTTCCGGAAAATTGTAACATCCGGTTACGTAAGATACCCGTGCTGCTGTGGGGTCAATCACTTTTTCGTCCAGGTGTCAGCAGGGTAAGTGGTGTTGACTTTTAATCTGTGAAATTAATTAGATAACCGTCGCCCATCCTTTCCTAAATTTCATATTAATTTGTCTGCTGGATATTATTTGCCACTATCGTACATGTATTTTTATTTTCACGTGTAGTATTTTGATGTATTTTCGATGTATAGAACTTTGTTTAATTTGAGTCTCGTGTGCCTGTGTCATGTCGGAAGTCAGGTTGTTGCTTGAAGGGATTATTCCATTTTGAGAGCACTCGCGGAGTGGCTAGTGAATATTTCCGCCTCTCGGGCTGTTTCTATACCGGTTAAGCGAGGGATGGTTGTTGGTAACCTCGTAAGTAGATACGGGAGAAAACACGGGTGGTTAGCAAATGTGTATTCTGACCGGACATGCCACGTGCTTGAGACTCGGGGTAAACTACATTTATTTCCTTTATATGGTTAGTTGTGATTAAAAGATGGTTGGCAGTTGTTTTAGGCTAGACGTATATAATTGTGAATTCCTCACTGTGCCTCACGGGTATTATTTTGGTACTTTGTTATTTTTACACATGTTAATAAATTGTATTATTTATATGACGAGTTTATTTTCTTTCTCACCAGTTTACTAAATACTGTCTATATTACTTGAAAATTCATTTGTATTTGGAATCCGTGTTCGTGTGTCTGCCCTGCAGGTAGGGCGTAAGAATTGTACCTGCTGCCCCCATTGCATGATCGTAAGAGGCGACTAAATTTGGGATCTTATCTTTTCTCTTCTTTCTGAACAACTTTCTTCTTCCTAACGTCTCCCTTGACACTGCCTCACTTTTGGCCTTTAGTTGAGCGTTCGCCCCTGTGATTAAGGCTTTGGGTTCTGTCCCCTGGCCGAGACATACCAGAGTCTTTAAAAATGGTAGTTGCTGCTCCTGCTTAGCGCTCAGTATACACGGAGTGGGACGACTGGTTCGCCCGTTGTCAGTATACTGTGACCGGGTGGGGTGTGCTGCTGGGTGTCTTCGGCAGTATGCTTCAGCGAGGTAGCACTATAAATCGGCAAAAGTTCCGGCCTATCACAAGAAGACTTAACACGAACATACCGCAGCCTCCCAAAACACACATACGCACTGAACACACGCATGCATGTCGCACGCATGGGATGCCGTCCTTATATGACCTTAGCTGTTAATAGGACGTTAAACAAATTAAACCAAACCAAAGTAGCAGCTGTAATGCATATATGGTGAACTATAGAACGAATATTCATACCCTGCCTACACTGCTCTCCGGCAGGGTATGAAGTCCCTCCCATTGCCGATAGTGTAGCAAGCCCCGATGCGATTTACATCGGGCAGTATTAGCAGTGGTAAAATATTTCTCGGATAAAAAAAAAACACATGTAAATTGATGATTCTGGTATCTATTATGAATATTCAAGCAACAAACCTGCACATTACTTCAAATGTTTGACAATGAATAGTAAAATCCAAAACGGGCAAGACACACGGAGATATCAGTTCAAATATACCGCCATCTTTGATACAAGTGTAAAGGTCAATTTCCTTATAAGGAAATCAAAATAAATTGATGCTAATGAGGTTTCCGCGAGATTTCAACAGAAAAACAGATTCGGAGTAATATATCTCGGTAAGTAAGGTCAATTCATTCTGAAATTATTTAATTACGCAAAGTAAGATTCGCTTTCTTCACAAGAGTTACAAAAGCGTGGTTAAATATCTCTGATTATGTATTTATTTATCGTAGTAGCTTCATCCATATATGGATCACGGGTTCCATATTTGGGTTAGAATCCTCGCGAGAGTTCTTCGAGGAGTATCATGGCGGATCACGGAGACAACTCTGAGCAGTATGATATCAGAATATGCGAATTAAAGATTTCTAGATTAGACGGTAGACCAATACATTGCAAAATTGTATTAGAAATGTTTAATTATACGAACTATTACTCCAAAATTAAACGATATCCGCTATTTGTAGCATTTTCGAGGTTCACTGTTTTGCTACATTACGAGCAATGGGAGGGAATCGTAGCTCTGACGACGACCATCTGTCAGAAATTGTCCGTCCGTCGTCTAGAGCTACGTTATCGCAGCTAGGTGAACTATAGTATATATTAATGAATTAATAGTCATGCAGACATTGTAGATGTTTTCTTTAAGAGAACAATGTCGGACAAATCATATGGTACAGGAACATACATTGTCGGATTTTTACCTGTGTAGACATGTAATGGTGAATAGACAAGCAGATTTAATATGAACAAGCTCCAATCCCTAAGCATGTTCAGATTCTGTACCTTCATATGACAGATTATTTTCATTTATGTTCACAGTTTCAAACATATTTAAATTAAAATATATATTTGTATTACTGGCATTTTCTCCTGGTTCTATCTCAGTTCCTACCCATATTACCAAATTCAGGTAGATCATTTATTTCTACAAAGGCAACCACACACTCTTCTGTTACAAACTTCTGACCCATGTAAGTAACCCAGGAAACCTCAACAACACATATTATAGTATCTGGATCTGTACAAAAGAATGCAGATATTGTCTGCCGACATCTTATTTGATGAATTCTTCTCTTTACTGCACCAAACATATAGTCACCGGAAAACAATGGATGTGTCTTACAAACATTCAATGTACACTCGGACATTGCACATCTTTGTATGTATATGACAAATAGTCAGATTTGGTCCTAACAAGCGCACCATCTTCCACTAACTTGTACAGAATTGCCGAATTTGCCATAGACCATTGATTTTGAGAGTCATTCTCAATTTTAAATTGTTTGGGGCCTGTTTTAAGTACTAATGACTGACCGTTAGGTAGTCCAGATACTACTTCCTCAGTAGGGGACCCGTCAGAATTTACAAAATCAAGGATGTCATAGAAATTCTGCGGTTTAGGATTGGCAGCATTTTTTATATAAATTTGTGGGTCCTGCCATGATAGTGTACATGCTGTACCCTTACCTGTAGGTAGTGGAGCTCCATGAGTGGCTGGTATATCCCTGGTTGTTCCTGTTCCCTGTGGAGATTCCAGCTGCCGTAATACAGTTTGTATGAACACATCATCCTGGTTTACTTGGTCAACACTAGCCGCCGCTACGTCTTTTTCTGGTTGTGGTTGGGATTGTGTATTAGAAAAGGTGTCAGCAACCGTTTCCTCCGAACGCCGCAATGTCTTGATGTTTTATCAGAAGTGTTTTTTCTGAAAGCAGTATTTAAAAGTTTGGCCTGTTCAATTGTGATTTTTTTGCTTTGACAGATCCTCTGGTGAATATTGGGACAGTGCCTCCATTGAATCAAACCCATGCGTAATCAGCAGTTTGCTGGTTACCTCGGATAGCTTCATCCGCTTTCCCCATATTCTTACGCGGTCCTCACCAGATAATGCATGCTCCTCCATTTGCCTACTGCTGCCAGGTGTAGGTTCTGTATTTTGACTCATCTTGCTGGTTTCAAATGCTGCTGCGATAGGGCACGCTTGTGTCCTGTTGTTATCGGAAGCAATGAAAAACAACTGTGATTTCCATTGACGTTATTGGCCTATGGTATCATCAAGTACTGCTAATAGTACAATATGAACAAAATGTGTCTATCATTATACATGTATAGTAAAGAAATCTCAGGTTAGATAAATCCTGCTGCTGAAGCTTTTCCAGAAAATTCTGAAGTGACCAGCATGTAGCGAGGGGGACAGTCTGCTGACTGTTTCCCCTATGGGGGTTCACTAGCAGGGAAGTGTCCATCCCATTGGTCAAACAGATTACATCATAACCAAATTTAGTCATCTGCTATTTGATCAGGGTGAGGCCTGCTTTATGTTATGTATCTGGCCCTGTTCACAGTTGGTGTCCCAGATGCCAGCTGACCCTTTATTTACACAACTGTACTAGTTTTAAAAGCAATCTGGATCCCTACTAGTGAGGGATCTGGTTACTGGCGTAATGAGACGCCCTTGTAATTTTATGCAGATACATTTGCCCACCACTCAAAGTATTCATAACATATTAACTAAATTAATATTCTCATTAAAGACTTCAATGTTTGTGAAGTTTGACGAACACAATAAGACTTGACGAACACAAACAGACTAACGAACACAATAAGATTGACGAACACAGAATAACGAACACAATTAGACTAACTAATTAGAACTTGTTAGAATTAATACGATTTGATAGGTTATAGAATTACTAACAACCTATCCCCAGATAATATCTTTACCCGCTTTTTGCAATATCACATATATTGCCAATAATTTTTTTAATATAATGCACCAAATTTTCATTTTACTTCTAATGAAAAAGGGGTATAAAAGATGTAAAAGACCAATCTGCGAAATTCTCTTGGCGCTGCCTGACCAGCAAGCAATTTGTCAAAGCAACTACAATACGGCCGTCAAATATGGGCATATGATAAGGCGCTCAGTGAATCAATAATTCAGCGATCACCTAATTTTTAGAATACTTTAATAGTTTAAAAACGTCTAAGTGTTTTTTATTTGCGACACTATTAATATGTACCGTTATGATGTCGCACAATGTCCATTACCCACACATTTCCACTCAAGACATTGTCGAATTCTGTACGGAAATCCATGAAGCTTTCGTATGTTTTGGACAACTGTAGCATACATGCACATGTGTGGGTAACTGAACGTCGTTTGGGGCCTGACAAGACAGTGAATTCTACACCGATTTTTCACATAACGCTTCAAATGTGTTGCTACAACAGTTGACTGAGCATCCATTTCTTCTGGAAATGATAGGATCTGGATAAGTTTCTTGTTAGATAGCTGTTAAGCATCATACATGACATCAAACTTAGTTGCCGTTATGTTCATTGTAGCAAAACCTTCTTTCCAGCAGCTACACACAAACATTGGAGTTTTAATTATCTCTTTGTGGGCCTTTGTAGGTGAGCATTTACCATCATGCATGTCTAGTGCCTCCAAAAGGTCATCCACCGAGTCAATACCCTCTACTGCTTTCTGAAATACTTCCTTGTCAGGAATTGATACATAGTGGTAAAAATCTTGCAGCAGCTCTGATTGTATGACTTCATAATTGGAATCAATGCAATGCATTATGAAACACGTGCCAGTTGTACAGGCTAGTAATTGACAAACGTGTACCTGTGTAAAAGGATCCTACCCACAGACCTCCATTCCATATCACCAAAATCATGTCTGAGGCAAGGAACTTTAGCAGACCTCCCAAATGTGCAGCGATCATAAAATTCACGCCAGAATTCTGTCAGTAGGTCTCGCCAGACAACGCCTGTGTCCTCCGCTAATTCACTGTCTCCGTTTGGCAGGATGATCATTACTCGTTTGATCAGCTGTCGTTTTGCTATACCAGGATCCTTAACGTATCCAATGAATTCGTTGAAAGCCATTGGATCGCGATGTATGGTCATTTCAAGAGGCGTGTCAAAATCGGTGGAGGGACTGTGGGGCAATGTTATGTCTTCTTGTTCACTGATATAATTTTCTAGGGCACTTAAAAAGATTAATGTGTCGTTTAGCGATACCATCTTTTCATATGTATCATTTGTGTCACGTGCATCCAAATTAATTGTGTACTCTGTACATTCAGTATATGTGGCAGGTGTACTCGGATGTCCACACATTATCATCGAACCCATGCCAGAAAAGGTAGGTAAACGGTCGAGGTCTGCGGAGAAGACGAACCAGGTGGAGGGCTAGTGATGAAGTGTCGGGATACCACTCGGCCACCAGGGTCCCTTCACCAGACAACAAGAAATATTCAGATTAGGGGATGTATATTGATGGTGCAGCTAAAACGAAGAAGACTTACCGAAGATGAGGTTACAAGAAACATTACTGATGGCAATTTTATTTATACTTTCTTGACCATCGTTAAAAGTTCTTTTATGATTGATACCCAAACCTATGCAGCAACCAGAAACGATACCAGGCTTATAGTGGTTTTGGTCAGATCAGTTTGCTGCTTCAATGCATTAACAGCAAGCATATAACTAGAATGAGCGGAAGGCTTCTTCGCTAGCCAAGGCTTCTGATTATGTGTACAGTAGGCAGAAAACATTTACCTAGAATGGGCAGAAGGTGGGGCCAATATTTAGGGTGCATAAAGATTTTTATGCAAAAAAAACTTTTTTCAAACCGAGAGCGCAGCAGATTATTTAATTGTGGACTCCATTCCCTTGCACTTTCCCCCACAACCACAACCTGCCACGGCCTTCAAAGACCTTGGCTGTTAATAGGACGTAAAACAAAATCAAACTAAACCAATACCGTCTATTGAATCACTTACCTTATAACTAAAAAATATCAGTGTCTGATTCAAAAGAATCATAAAATTAACATTACACCTGTCACCTTGAAAGTGGGTAGAGTTTATTCATTTAACAAACTTGGAAACCCTTCATAGAATATATTCTTAGAGGAATTGCTCCATAAAAGCATGGTTAACATAAAAGTGAAATCCAATCCCTATATTTATAAGTCTTTGTGATTACAATATTTTTTTTTTTTTTGTAAATTAAAAAAATCATATAAAAGTCGAACACAGTGGGAGGAGTCAATTATTAGAACAGCCAATGGTGACGCTTCACAACAAATTGAGACTTTTTTTTCCGCGGTAAAAAATAGTTCTGTTTTTTATTATGATATTAACATAAATAACAAAAACATTTTGATAGATTATCATATTTAATATTGTCAAACATGTTATTTTTATACATTTAACAATGGTAAACAAAGCGTAACTTAAATTGTAAATGTAAAAAAAAAGCCATGTGCTTGGCGACAGTAGTTCCCGTACCCTGTCATATTTTCATACGCAAGTTCAAAGGTCAATGTTTCCATGCAAGAATGGTAAACAAATCGGTCTGGTATTGTTATATAGTGACAAAACTTTGCAAGTGTAAATATATCCCTGTATGCTACCAGCCGAATATCATTACCTTGGTTTACATCAACATTTGGAGATTTTTTTTCTGCGTCTCTAACCAAAGTTAACTGCTTGATAACTGCGAATCTATGGCTATATAACCTAATGAAAGTCACAGAATGACAATTTGAATATATTCTAGAAAATTCAAATAAGCAATATAAGGAGGGAGTAACGTGTCCCGCCAGCCTCTCCAGTTCAGCTTTTATGTTGTGTAGCTCGTATATGATAATCATCATGAAATTGCAACAAATATATAGATATTTATATATATCCTAATACATCCTATTCAAGGGAAGGACATTGCAATAGAAACAGACTATAAATTTCACAAAGCACTTCACTTAACCGAACGTTTAATAAATTTGTCGGCCATTGACCTTGTGTTATATGACATGTCGCTTTACATGCTAACGGTACAGTACAGTAGCAATTTTCATACCTCCAGAAATAGGTAAATGAAATTTGCCATTTTGGGGCACTTTATATACATCACCCTGTTCAAAAAAGTGTGAAATGACCAGTAATCACCAATGCATCCATATATGAGCAACATTAGGAAAAGACTTGGCCCTAATCTCACTGTCCGCGTGAATGTGTTAACAATCACTAGGGAATCGATGTCCCTGGACTGGAGAGTAGATCCCACAATTACAAATTAACGCATATTTAATTATCATGTAACCCCTTGTCTATGACATGTTACCGCTTAACATTTCCCCTCTTGCAGATTTCATTTTCTCGCAATCTCTATAGAATTGGCAAGGGGTATTACAGAAATGGCAATTCCCTCTTAGACCTTGACCTCGAAAATAATCCCCTCCTCCCTATTGCGACGATATGACCCCTGATTGGACTGTTGATAACCAAATCTTGGGAGATAATGTGAAAAGGGATCCTTTGGCAGCGGCGCATATTATGTCTGTCCGGGGTGCTGGTACAAGCCCATTAACGGCGACTCTGATTGCATTGCCTGACCGTCGGGTTTTTGAGAGGGTAGAGTAGGTGTTTTATCAATTTTCTCTGCTCTCACTTTCAGATACTTTGTTAAAGCCTTTGTAACAATAATGGATACCTTACCCCCAACAAAGCTCGACAAGTCAATTTTTTAGAGTTTTGAGCTTGTCTCACCATTTCTTCAAATACCTCAGCTTCATCATTCTTTAACTCTTTTTAGATAGGGTTGCCAGTTCCTCCATCGATAACAAAAGAAGGGCGATATTCGGTTTTGTATGAAGTGCCAGACATCGTACCTTTTCTTTTTGTGTATCGATGACTTCCGTTTTCTCCTTCCTCGATTTCTTTTCCAAACTCTCAATCCTCCTCTCGAGGGATTGTTCTGACGATTTATGTACCTTTTTTGGTGAGTCCTCGTCATCGTCGTTATTCTGTAATATATTTAATGTATGCATTTACTCAACTTGACCAAAACAGCCTCTCCCTCTCAATTATCTCAAGAACCTTGTGTTAATAGGATGTCGAAAGTTTATCCACAATATAAATTACACTCATCGTCCATAAACCCGACACTTATTGGTTTCTCTTCCAAGCAGCAAGTAGAACTAGTGCAAACCGACCTTTTGCCCGACCTTTTATCACAGGTATGATATTTTTATTCACCAGGGTGTGGCGTTTCCTTAATACCGCTGGTGGACCCATAATCTAAATAGCAAAAAAAAAATTACAATCCCGTAGCGCAAGATTACACCCGACTATAGATTATGTTTATAATTTCCTTCATAAAACATACCACTCTGATATATTGTCTTTTTACTCGTAATATCAAACCACCTAACATTCTCCACCTCTCTGGTGTTACACTCAAAACTAAAAAAAACTTTTCGGTCTATAACCCTCTTGGCTATGTTACATGCCAAAACTAAGACCTGTAACATCACTAACGACAACCATGTCTGACTAACCGGTCGAGCTCATATTGCTTGGCGTCCGACTTGCCACAAACATTCTTTGGTGCACTCTCAGAATGTGGACGCGACATTGTAAGTTGTTTAAATAAATTCTTGACCAGACGTGGAATTTTCGATGACTGAGATTTGCGCGAAGACGACGTATAACTGTCTGTCCCAGACAATGTTGTGGAGGACTTCTTCGCAGAGAGGGCCTGGGGGCTCGCTATCGCTTTTGAGAATGTTATCAGAAGTTGCATAGGAATCTTAAAGTTGACCAATCAACATGGTCGTCAGATACGCGTGCACGCAAATCAATATCAATAGATCGGGTAAAATCATCACCAGACAATGTATCTACTTCGGTTGTCACCAAATATTCTTGATGCTGATCCGGTGGAGTTAGCTGTGGCTGCATCCGTGTAACATCAGGAAGTAAGTATCCTGTTGGTTCTGGGACACGAACAATTTCTTCTTCCTAACGTCTCCCTTGACACTGTCTCACTTTTGGCCTTTAATTGAGCGTTCGTTCCTGTGATGAAGGCTTTGGGTTCTGTCCCCTGGCCGAGACATACCAGAGTCTTTAAAAAATGGTAGTTGCTACTCCTGCTTAGCGCTCAGAATATTTGGAGTGGAACGACTGGTTCGCCCGTTGTCAGTATAATGTGACCGGGTGGGGTGTCCTGCTGGGTGTCTTCGGCAGTATGCTTCAGTGAGGTAGCACTATAAATCGGCAAAAGTTCCGGCCTATCACAAGGAGACTTAACACGAACATACCGCAGCTAACACGAACATACCGCAGCCTCCCAAAACACACATACGCATTCACCACACGTATGCATGTCGCACGCACAGGAGGCCGTCCATAAATGACCTTAGCTGTTAATAGGACATTAAACAAAATAAACCAAATCAAACCGTCATTTTCTGCTTTGCCTCGACACTCTTGTTATGTTGTTACACTTGCCTTTGTTCAAAGGAGCTAAGCCATACTGGGGTTGAGTTAGACAGTTTTGCGTTTTCTTTTTTGCCTACTTTAAGTACTTGTTAAGTGATCCAAAGATGTTTGTGGACTTGCAGCTTCTTCATTTGTTGTAGATAGATCTAGCTCTTCATTCACTTCAGCATCTGTAGGACAAGATGAAAGTGTGAACATTGGTGATGGTGCTCCTGCTTAGCGCTAAGCATTTTGGGAGTGGGACGACTGGTTGGCCCATTGTCAGTATAATGTGACCGGATGGGGTGTGCTGCTGGGTGCCTTCGGCAGTATGCTTCAGTGAGGTAGCGCTAAACAAATAAAACCAAACCAAATAAAATGTTTGGCCCGTCCAAATAGTCATTCACCCCTTCCTGAATGCCGTTCAAAATTGGACCCGTGACAGCAAACCTTTCGCCTATGTATTGAATTGTATTAAGGCCACGATTTCGTAGGTATGACGTAACTTGCATCCCTATAGATGTATATATATATATATATATATATGGGCAAGCTATCCAGCCAAATGGTAAAGTTGTATACAAATACACCCAACCCCCAAATTGGACCCCTTAATACGGGACTCCCTCGTCAGGCGCACATGGTGATAACCTGATTTCTTATCACAACAAATCATTAACGAATTTTTATCAACTAATCGACGTGTGCTTCAATGACTCCAATTTAAAAGGCAAGTCTTTGGTCCACAAATTTAGAAACCTCTCGTCATGACAAAGTCGTGACTTGGGGTGTGCAATAACAGTTAGGGGCATAATGATTTTTGGCAGCTCACACTCATCAAGTTTCCCCAATTATATCATAGAGCCATTCCTCACTCTTTAATTGAGTTCTTGCCATTTTGCGTGGATACAACCAAGCCGCCGCTGCTATAAGAAGGTGTTTCGTCACACTCGCATTCACTCTTACCTCAGGTGTTCTTAGATACGACACTACCATAACAGGGGGATGTCTCGGAAACAATTTTTGGAACTCTGTACATGTATTATACGTATTGATTACACTGTGTTCAAGGACATAACAATCCCTGTGTAATCAATTAGAACCCAGGTATTTGTAGTTTAGTTATTTTTTTGTTAATATGATGTTGACAGTTGATATTTTGAACATGCAAATGCGTGTACAACAACAAGTTAGATATATTAAAATTCTAGTCATCAGAAAATAGTGATTGTGCTGGAATTTAGTTTCACTAATTCATATTGAAAATCCATATCGGGTAATCTAAACAAACAAACAAAAATAACAAAAACGTTTCATTCAGACATTGTGAACTTTAATTTTGTCAATATAGTAACAAGAGATTTTGACAGGGAGGAGTGTTGTGTATGTTCTAGTTAATCGGGAATTCAATGCCATATTCCGGATGCATTGATTTTATATGTTGATATATACCTGTCATGCGCAGTTGAATAAAAAGTAGATTGAGTACCGCCATCTTGTCCAGCATGGTATGTTTTGCTGCTGCTGTCCTCTCGGACATAACAAGTGTATTACGTTTTTTTATTATTATATTTTTTTTACAGTCTTATTCATAATCTTTAATACTTTGTTATTGTTTCCTTTTCCCGGCAGCCTCCTCCATTTTCGGACACTCCCTTACATAGTGCCCATAAACCCCACAGAATCTACATGGGCCCCTTTTCCTTTGGCCTCTATCTCCCTCTCGATAGTAAGGCTTACTAACGTTGTTTACATACGGGTTTTGTCCCATCTACATGGGAGGGAAGCGAGTGGTGGGTGGCATGAACTGGACATAACCTGGCACTTGAGATAGGGGCGACACCATCTGCATGTCGGGGGGGGCCTTCGGAGGGGCAGTCTTTGAACGTTCAATCGGCTTCTTCAGAGCTTTTGTCACAGCTATCCAAACAATATCTATTTTTGGCACAGTTACTTAAAGTGTCTCATCTTATCCTTGATTTCATCTATGGCTGTCCTTTTCTCCAAATTTGTTGTTCCTCTAATTCTTTAATTCTCTGTCTAGTGCAGATGTATCACACTTCTGTTTTGATGGTGGTTCCGCACTTTCCTCACTTTCCTCACACGCGTTTCACACACGTCATTTATCTCATTCTGATTGGAATATATTAGTCTCCACCTTGGACCATTCCATGTATAAAAAACACACATATGTATCAACAAAATACATTTTAGTCACATCAATGATTAAACGCACTTGATATTAGTCTTGCCCGCTTGACTGTCCCATCTCATTCGCACACAGGATTGTATAGTGGAGAAGGATCTCCATATTGTCTCTCTTGTTTCATCCTCTCCAGTCACCTCTAGTATATTTCTCATGGAATCGCCTGTCAAATTGCTGAAATTAGCCCTAATATCCTCTATTGTCAGCGAGCTTAGGATTTCATTCATACGTAGTCTAGCCATAACTGCCGGATCCCCGCCTTGATGGCCTCTCATCTTTTTAATCAAGGGTACGATATTCTTCCCCGCTAGTGTGTGCCTTTTCCTTATGGTGGTTTCCTTACAGGTTATATAACCCAGTCCCATGTCAGAAATCCTTGAGAAGATTGTATGAGTACCTTAACTTCAACCTTGTTTTACATCACGTAATTTGGTGACAAATGTTCATATACATATCTAATTGTGTTGAAGTTAATATTATGTTACAATATTTTATCAAAGCCCAATCCTTACCACCATAAAACAACAGCTTTTCTGTTTTCAACCTTACCTGGCACTCAGTTTCTGTTCACCTGATGAAAGCATCTGAAACACATCCTGAATTCCATCTGCAGAAACCTTATTCCTTTGTGTGAAATCAGTCAGCAAGAGCTTGTCTCTTCCTCTCAAGCTTTATCCTTGCTTTACAAATGCGCATTTCTTTCATGTGTGACCCAATTTTAGTGCAAGGCTTGGAATTTCAAAATGTTCTGAATGCCTTTGTTCACATGTTAATTTGCAAACTCCTTGTATCCCATCAATGACTTCATCAAACTTTTGAGGGGTGAGAACCTTTTCAAGTGTCAGGTGTTCATTTTCTTTCTTACGTTTTCTCACTTCAATCAGTAGCCTTGCACATTCTCTCATTTTTGCCCGAATATATGTGATGTGCTCTTCACCTTTGGTCCGGAGCATATTGCATCCAAGCGTTGCAATAATGTCTTTGCATACTTTAGAAATACTGTCTTTTTTATATTTGAGAACAGAACATTGTCCTTATGATCAGACACTGATGTTTCTTTCAGTATTCACCAAGTGTTCTGTTCCACCAGCAAGATCCTCTTCTGAATTCTTCCATTTACAGACATTGTAATGCCTCCATTTCCTCTGTTATGCAGTGCACACACGGTACATAATCTGATACAAACAACTGCCTGCCTTTAGGTGGTCTTTTTGCCACTAGAAGCTCGCCTTGCCCTGAAGTCAAACATTTAGCGTTGTGATAAAAAATGCCGATATGGCGTAATCCATCAAAGTGTTTGTGCCTCTTTGGAGATTTTTTGTGAAAGATAATGCTTTAGCAACTTCTGTTTCAGTTGAATGGTTCCTGATAAGATGGCGCCCAATGTTTGTGACAACACTTTGACAATAGCAGCAAGCGTTTCTTTTGTCCCATGTCCTTTTACCCTTCTCATTCTGGGTGGAAGATACAAAAGCTGCAATGTGAAAATGCAACTGATAATTGTTCATCAATCCCAAAATTTCAAAAAGGGCATTTGATTAAATTTAGTGTTCAAGGCAATATATTGTATCATAATACTTCTGTTCTGACCTAGCCATTCAATCACTTTTGATTCCCAGCCCCAATGGACATATTAAAAACTAAGTTTAACGTCATCTAATACCACTTGCCGATTAATATTATTCACTAGTTATATGTATATATTATGGATATCAATTGAAATACATCAAGACATGAGTATGCATTTCTCCAGTACTTGGGTTTTCAAGGTAAACAGAATGATCGCTGAATAATATAGTAAATGTCTAAAATCTGGCATCCTACACAGATCTGAAAACAAATAATTCTAACAAAGTCTTGGAAAGCCAGCCTAATAATTTATATTGCTAAACAGCGGGTATATCTTATATTTACCAGTTTTGGGTTTTCTTTCTTTTGAAACTGCTGCTTCATTTGCATCTGCTCTGTTTGTGTTTATGTGTGCATCATCTACATCTGTGACTATGTCTGCATCATCTACATCTGTGTCTATGTCTGAATCATCTACCTCTGCAGAGCAAAAACAAAATTTATTTTTAAACTTTTTAAGCCAGTAGAGTAACAGATTTTTTTCTATTGATAGTGACCTTAAATATCATTCATTGGGGTATGACATTAAGATGGCCAACTGCCCTGGGCAAGTCAAATTCGAGGCCCTGCAATTAAAGTTTCTGTCTAAATGCCCAACAGGAAAACTTTTTTTCATTATCAGCAAGCCAGACAATATCTGTGCCATTGGATTGTTCTTTGGAAATTTAAATGGATTAGAGTAGAAAAATCCCATGAAGTGTTGCATGGCAATAACGCATCACGTGCACCAAGGACATTTTTACAGTAAACATCTCTTTTTCTGATTTTGGTGACCAATTTGCAATTATCAGATATAAAATTACTAGGACACTTAGAACACCCATACAACTTATCTGATCAAGATAGTAACTTGCTGATATGTAGTTTAATGGTGCCAATTTTTAGTTTTCATAATTATGAGAATATCTATACATTTCTCCTAGCTATAGGATACATGATACATAACTTCCATTTTAGTAAGTAAGAGGGATGAGAAGTTTTTTTATTTCATTAACCTTTCCTTTTGGTTAAAATTATATATGAAAGCACCCAGCGTGTGGATAGAAGTCCTGGGAATTAGGATGCATTTTTTTGTCATAGAACATAGAAAACTCATCTAGGATACAAAAGAATGCACAAATGTATTTTTAAAATGTGCAATCTTTACTTTCAAGGTCAAGGCAAGTCAAATAAATTTGCTTGACAGGGCAGGTAAATTCCAAAATAAAACATACTCTGAACCCAGACATAGAGTTCCATTGAAAACAAAATTAATGCGAACAAAATGTATAGATACACATGATTATAACAGGGAAATAGGACAGGACAGGAAAGAGTACAAAAATAGCAGCATTTCAAAAATGATGATTGCTTTCTAACAAATTTCGAATTCTATTTACAAGTGAAGTATTTCAATTACATTCTAAATTACCTCTTGTTGGGTCAAAATCAGGATCTAGTGAATCCGAGTCTGGTTCTGCCTCTGAATTAGTCTCCCCTTCGTCCTCTAAACAGTGACCTAAAATATACAGAGGTCTTTGAACAAGGCAAGTAATGTATAGCCTTCACTGGTAAAGAGATACCACAGCCAAATTTAGTCAAAGATCAAAATGTATGTGAATGCAGACTCCTAAAAACTCTTTCCCTCTGCATGCATTGGTGTTCCTTGTGCATTTCATATTCATGCACCATTTCCTTTCATGTTTGGATAACCAAAATCCAAACTAAATTACCAGAATAACACTCGAATGATAGTCTGAAATTCACTACAGAAGAGTCAGCACCTTTCATCTGGGCCCCAATATCTGTCCTGGAGACATGCAGTCTTCATTCGAAAAAGTCAGTATCTAATCAAGCTAAGCCTGTGAATTAATACACCTTGCTTCCTCATGAAAACCAGAGAATACCCTTGGAACTGTATTGCTCACCCGAATCTTTTATGCCCAGAAATGGTATACATGGCTATAGGATGGGAATCTTGAAACATTGTTGGTCAGGCTTAGGGATTGAATCCTGACAAGGGTCAATTCTTATATTACTATTGTGCTATAATTATAGTTACTGGTTGGGATCTTAACTGTTTCAAAGTAATGGTTGAGTAGTAAGTCCCAAAAGTTGGGGGAACCCTAGAGTCAATAGACAAGAAGAAGAATTTATTATATTTCAGATACTTAGCCCTGCCCTTCTGGCCCCAGGTGGATCAGACCCACCATTTATATAAAACGATTCCTCTTCTAAAATATGTGAGATCCAGTTAGGATAACATCCGGTCATTCCTTCAGAAGGATTTCAAAGAAAATTAACTCCATTTCCCTATCTATAGGGGAGAATATCCTGTCATTTTAAATAATTTGATACATTTCCCCTTTGGGGCCACACAGGCCTTGGACACCAGGGGGACAAAACCCACCCTTATACAAAACTAATTCCCCTTCCCGTAAGGATACTTTAAATCATTTGGTCAAAATCTTGCTTTGTTATACACATTATAACCTTATGTTGAAAATGACCCTAGGGTGTGCATGGCCTTATTTATTTGAAACAGGGGCCTGATTTTAAACAAAAAAATTGTATTTATACCCTTAGGGTATATCAAAAATAAAATATCACAGCTGTGCCTCTGCTGATAAAGAAGAATTTTTAAAATGTATCCTTAATTTCCCCGTTTTGACTCAACTCCTCTGAACCCCCAGCTAGCCTTATCAATTTCTCTTTAACAACAATAAAGAACCTCTGCCCAATGAAGGTGCTTCAGACCAAAATTGGTCAAAATCTGTTAAATAGTACTTGGGAATTAAATAAAGTCATTTGGAGAAAAATTGTTAATGGATAACACATGCTACGCTATGGCATCAACTCACGTGGACCTCAATACCCCAACCATCTTTTCCCTTTTCCATACATTTGTTTGGTAAACAAAAATCATCAGTAGATTATGAGGCAGCGTTTTATAATTTATTTACAAAATGTGATATCACTAAATCAAATTGCTGATAACAATAATTCAAATTATTGACATCAGTAAATGAATTATTGGTATCAACAATTTGTTTCAGTGATATATCAATTATATGAATTAGTGATATCATTAACTCGAATCATATATTCAAATTATTGATATCACATTTTGTGGATAAATGCTAAAAACAGCAACCCAAAGTAGATAGGCATGGTTGACAATTTTATATTGACAATTTTATAATATAATATTAATAAATATTTGACCTTGGAATTCTAAAACACGAATTTGCTGAGTTATTATCATAACTGACCTTGAAGTTTGAACAATTTAAGAAACAAAGACACTATAGAAATTCAACCAAATTGCCTAACATTCCCAAAAACTTTACCATATAAGGTTATACTCGTTTCAAACACTATAGACCTGAAAGACGTCTTCCCCACTTTATGATTATCATAATCTGCACGCCTTCATGGGCGCAGCTATATTGCTACAGGTACTTTTAATATTGACCTTTAAACTTAAGAGTTCTTATTCTGAAAGGATTATGTTGATTGGTTTCTATTCATATAGTGATATCTCTGAAAGTAGGATTTTTCACTGAGTTTACCCACGGGTGGTAAGTGTAGCATAACATAGTCCAATCAACAGTGGGTATCCGACAATCATGTCCTATATGATGCATTTACAAAGTGTGATCAAAATCCAGTAAGAAGTCTACTTACTTCAGTAGATACATGGTTGACAGTTTTTAGCTCGTCTCTTCGAAAAAGAGTGAGAGCTTATGTCGTCACTCCGGCGTCGGTGTTGGTTTTCCAAATGTTAAACTTTTGGTGCAAGTGTTGAAAGGCACAGTAATTTATGGTAATATGGTCCCTGTGGGGGTCAAACTATCCCCTGCCGGAGTTAAACTAAAAGATTGTTTTGGGAAAAAAACAGAATTTTCAAATTTTTGGACTTATGGAGTAAGACAATCCCTTCCTGGAGTAAAACTTTTTTTTTTAAATTGGATTTTTTCTTTTTAAATCTGTTTTTAGCTCACCTGGACCGAAGGTCCGGTGAGCTTATGCCATGGTGCAGCGTCCGTCGTCCGTCGTCCGTCCGTCAACATTTGCTTCAAATCGCTACTAGTCAAAAAGTTCTTATTGGATTTTGACCAAATTTGGTCAGAAACATCCTTGGCAGAAGGGGATCAGATTTTGCATAAATGGTGACTCTGACCCCCAAGGGGCCTGAGGGGCGGGGCCCAATAGGGAAAATTGAGGCAATTCCTTTAAATCGCTACTTGTCATAAAGTTATGAATGGATTTGAACCCAATTTGGTCAGAAACATCCTTTGTGGAAGGGGAACAGATTTTGCATAAATGGTGACTCTGACGCCAAAGGGGCGGGGCCTAATGGGGAAATAGAGGTAATTCCTTTAAATCGCTACTAGTCATAAAGTTATGAATGGATTTGAACCCAATTTGGTCAGAAACATCCTTCGGGGAAGGGGATCAGATTTTGCATAAATGGTGACTCTGACCACCAAGGGGCCTGAGGGGCGGGGCCCAATAGGGAAAATTGAGGCAATTCCTTTAAATCGCTACTTGTCATAAAGTTATGAATGGATTTGAACCCAATTTGGTCAGAAACATCCTTCGGGGAAGGGGATTAGATTTTGCATAAATGGTGACTCTGACCCCCAAGGGGCCTGAGGGGCGGGGCCCAATAGGGAAAATTGAGGCAATTCCTTTAAATCGCTACTTGTCATAAAGTTATGAATGGATTTGAACCCAATTTGGTCAGAAACATCCTTTGTGGAAGAGGAACAGATTTTGCATAAATGGTGACTCTGACCCCCAAGGGGCCAAAGGGGCGGGGCCTAATGGGGAAATAGAGGTAATTCCTTTAAATCGCTACTAGTCATAAAGTTATGAATGGATTTGAACCCAATTTGGTCAGAAACATCCTTCGGGGAAGGGGATCAGATTTTGCATAAATGGTGACTCTGACCCCTGGAGGGGCCAAAGGGGCGGGGCCCCATATGGGAAATAGAGGTAATTCCTTTAAATCGCTACTAGTCATAAAGTTGTGAATGGATTTGAACCCAATTTGGTCAGAAACATCCTTTGGGGAAGGGGAACAGATTTTGCATAAATGGTGACTCTGACCCCCAAGGGGCCAAAGGGGCGGGCCTAATGGGGAAATAGAGGTAATTCCTTTAAATCGCTACTAGTCATAAAGTTATGAAAGGATTTGAACCCAATTTGGTCAGGAACATTCTTATGTGAAGGGGAACAGATTTTGCATAAATGATGACTCTGACACCCGAGGGGCCAAAGGGTCGGGGCCCATAGGGGAAATAGAGGTAATTCCTTTAAATCGCTACTAGTCATAAAGTTATGAAAGGATTTGAACCCAATTTGGTAAGAAACATCCTTTGGGGAAGGGGAACAGATTTTGCATAATTGATGACTCTGACCCCCGAGGGGCCAAAGGGGTGGGGCGCCATAGGGGAAATAGAGGTAATTCCTTTAAATCGCTACTAGTCATAAAGTTATAAATGCATGTTGTAAACTCAGAGAGTCTGGACTTCATTATTTCTTTAAAGCAGTTGGGATCCCCACACTATAACCATATATAGCATTGTTTGAGGTTAACAAACAAAAGGAATTGAACATGAACATTATTTTGACATTTGGTCAAATCCAACCAGGTGAGCGATACAGGCCCCATGGGCCTCTTGTTTTGTTTTTGTTTTTAAATCTTTGGACTTTGTTTTAAGTTTATATTGTGAGTGTTGAAAGGCATAGTAATACATGGTATTAGGTTCCCTGTGGGGGTTAAACTATCCCTTGCCGGAGTTAAACTGAAATATTTTTTTGGGGAAAAAACACATTTTTTTAAAAATTTTGTGCAAATGTTGAAAGCTATTTAACACATCACTTTATGATTGTACTAGGGTGCTGATATTTGGTAAAAGAGTCCCTATGGAGTTACACTATCCCTTCTTGGGGTGAAACAGAATATAAAACAATGTGAAAATGCTCACAATAGACAATTTATACCGGTCCACATTCTTCAAGGGAGACAACTCTCATTAGGATAATATTTTGTCAAAAAATTGAAGAAATATGTCCAAAAGCAATTACATTTGTATTTAATATATTCATTTAATCTACAACAAGTATAGCTTGTCTCCCGAATGTTTGTCAATAAATAATTTATATATATATAAATTGGTATGGTTTTGAAAATTTCATAAATTCACAAAGCATAATCTGATCAAGTAGACAATATAAATATTATTAATGCAATTTGCGAAACCATTCCAATTAATATATTTTAATTATTTATTGACAAACATTTGCGAAACGAGCTATGCTGTTCTCCAACAGCTCTGGTTTTATAAATAGCTAGCAGACATGACATTTGAATCCAGAAACAAACTGGGTTCATAATTGACCATAATTGAACAGAGTCCATTAAAAAGTGCCTATAGAGCACAATATAGCAAGAACAGAACAGACATCAGTAACAGTAACACTCTATATCCCCCCTTTCATAGTGGATCATGAAAATGAAACTAATTTGCAAATGTAAAACTAAAACTATCTCCTTGTGTACAGACACCCTTATTGCAAGCCCTAACTTAATTGCAGACTGTATCGAGACTGACAAATCTAAAACTTCTCTTAATAATAGCATGCAAGCTTTCTGAAATGGACTTTTAGAATTAATTTATCTTAAATAATTATTTAACAATTTTACACATAAATCTCACATATATAATTACCTTTCACTCTGTGACAAGTCTCTATGTGCGTTTTGAAATTTAGTTCCACTCTATAACGATTGCCACAATATTTACACACAAATCCTGTGAAAAATGTAAAATTGTTTTTTTACTTTCATTCTATATCACTTAAAAGTTAGATTATTGTAAGAGCACTATATATCTATATATAGATAGCTCCTGCCATGCCATAGAGCAACAAACCTTAATTCTGCTTTATACTTAATACTAAGCTGCGGAAAACGAACACATGTTCTTCTAGCTACAGTAATGACCTATTACCTTGTTTGAGTAAACAATTTGGATATTCCTTACATTGTATCGTGATATCAGTCACAAGTAGAATTAACATATATATCAACTGTAAAACGAGATCCCAGAGGGATGTTGGCGCCCACCATTGAATGATCAATATCAGCCAAATGAAAGATAAGACTGATCTTTTCTCTTCTTTTCTCTCCTTTCAGTCCAAATTTGGTTCAAATTCAGCTTCGAGTTTAAGACT
>NW_022983082.1:32831-52201 GCF_902652985.1 Pecten maximus
ATAATCCTCTTAGCATAGGCCGTACATTTCGATAACTATTTTTCACCTTTTTCATAGTGAATTTATATCAATAACGAGTTTCCTTTTCTGAAAAAACAAATAGCATTGCTATATACCGCTAATTTACTGATTATCTGTGTCGTCATAGTCAAAGTCACTACTCAATAGTCATTATATATATTGCAGGTGTACTTGTGGAAACTGTAAACATGCCAACTGACTTAGAAAATAAGTGTTGTGTATATTCACATCTCGTGCATGAAAAGGCGTCGGAAGCAGGCCTGGCCTGTATTACAGATCACGAGGGTATCAAGGGGAACTGCCTCAACAGGCATGTCATCAAGATGTGCCATTACAGATACAACGAACAGAGGAAGGATCACAGCAAGTGTGGTGACATCCGTGTAAGTCAATTACGTTCGTATTCTGAAGAAACAATTTTTACCCACTGTCTTATAAAATTTTGGGTGCAAATTACATCCAACTGTCAGCATATCCAATAAAAATCAATCCTGCATTGTGATTTCCCAGATGAAGAACAATATTGGTCAGTTTTTGTCAGTTTTCAGACTTGCATTTAGATGGATGATGAAATTCTTATTAATTTGATTCAATAACTAGCTTGCAAATATATTTGGATGTATTATGTTTGCAAAATAATAATATTATGGCACAAACTAAGCAGAAACTTGTCCATTTTGAAGTGATGTTGTTCCTTCTTATCATCATTCTTTTATATTTTGTAGAGTCTACAGATACATAGCCTACAGGAACTTCACACAATGGATTTTACCAAAGACTTGGGAAAGGAAACAGAAAAGTGTTGCCATCGTGTGTTGTGTCGTCAATTAGAAAAACATTTCCATCAACACAATATTGTGGATTTAAATACCCATCGTTGAACTAAATAGTAATCAATACAAATAATAAACAATTCAAACATGTTTTATGTACAGAATTTATTGACTGTCCAGCAATTTTAAAATGTATTTCCAACTGAATCACAATTCCATTATTCACAACGTTTTCAATGTCAATATAATTAATGTTCAAGTTGAACAAAACAGACAATAGTTTCCGGGTATTGAATTTACACTCATCAAGCTCACTCTAGCACTTTCAAAGTCCATTAAATCGTGATTGATGCCTGTGCACAATGTCCTCCTTCCTTTCATGGGTGCAACTCTTCGAGAGTGGAGATGGACGCTCCTTATTTTGCATGTTGCATGCTGCACTGGCTTGCGTAAATGTCTTGTTTAGTTCTCTACAAAGAATAAGTTTTTCAAAAAGTTCTTCCAACATAGTCAGTGTAAAATGAAAATTGATACAATTAATGTTATACATATAAAATTTTCTGATCTGAAAAGCTTTCTTGTTTTATTTATTCTTCTATATAAGTATCCTCTGCTGAGCAATTAATTATAACTTACTTTTACCTTCTGTTCACTGAAGTACACATAAGGATCAAGAAAAGCATTTTTATGTTTCAAATTGAGACCACAATCTCTTACCATATGTTGCTTTTACTTTCACTTCTTTCGCAACTCCTTCTCCTTCTCTTGCCTTGGGGTAAGAAATGCTCCATCTTTCCACACCTGCATTTGTAACAGCTTGCTCCCTATTGCAATTTTCGTTGAAATGCAAGGTTGCTATGCATAACCTAATAAAAAAGGAGGCAAACATCACAAAATAAGAATAAAAACAAATTGTGTATATCCAACACAAGTAATTAGTAGGGAGCATAAGAATTCCTATGCGCTAGGTTACAAACAAATTATGTGATGATGGTTTTATCTTTATAGAAAAGCTTAAAACTCAAAATATATCCATGATAGTATGTTTACATATGAATTACCTTGCTTCCATCCGAGCATGGAAATAGTGCACCAGTTTAGGAGCAAAGTGGCACACAATCTTGTGGAAAGCCTCTAGACCTGATGTTTGCTGGGCTAGTGATAGTTTTTTGATGTCTGTCAGTAGCAGTCTTCCTTTGGCAACCTTTTCAAGAGCCTTGTATGCCTTGAAGTCTACAATTTAAATTATGTTATGCAGAACTTTATTGTTAGCACCTTATCATTACTTCAGTTCATATGTAATGTACTTTGTTCAAGTCATTAACTGAATTACCAATAATAACCTCATTGTGCATTTCCATTACAATTTTTTTTTTTGTCATAACAAAACACTGCAGGAATTAGCCGCAATAACAAACATGGCATTTCTAGTTAGATCATTCAAGACCATATTAGCTACACACACCTTTCTTAAACCATACTCTGTTTTCCAACACATCATGTTCGCAGTGTGGGAAGAGATAGCCATGTCCCTCGTGGACGTTTACCACATGGTTAAGTATAGAGCACCACTTCTCCAGTAACAAATTCCCATTCCCCTCGCTGCTCATGGCACACCAGTATATGTGGTTGCTCACAGATCTTGCCCAATCGCCTAGTATACCACATCCCTTTGTCTTGCCTGCTGCCTCAAGTTTCTTAAATATGCCTGAGGGAAACAAATTTAAATCAGCAAATACATATATTTATCCTGCAATGTTTTGTATTAAGATTAACACGAAAAAAAACATTATTCAAATCACAATATATACAAAAGTACAGAGACCACTGATGTGAATTCTATACATTGCTTTAATATTTGTACAAAAGAAATTATTTGATAAGTCTATTCAATCATGAGTACCTTTAGCAACATGCCAGCAGTCAAACCAGTGTTGTATTTCTGGGTGTTCAACACGAAAGAAATTTCTTTATCTGACTGTGTCGATCTGTCACCAAGTGTGATACAGCTATGTCCTGTGTACTCATGGTAGATAGGCATCTTTGCAAACCCTCCAACTCCATGGCGTATGAGTTCTTGACTTCGTTACTCTACAAACATATGATCAAAATGCATGAAAAATAAAATTCAATGTATATTTTACAATTGATCTGATACAAAAATCATAATTCATTAACAACAAACAAGTCTCTCTTTGGTCAATTATGTTGTACTTGCTTGAAACACTGTCAAGACATTCATCATAAACCTCAACAATTGTAAGTACATACCTGAACCAATTGTATATCCACAATCTTAGAATTTTCCAAGTCCATGACAGTGTATGATGAATATTTTGCTGTGTGGCCAGGTGAGCAGCATCTACCATCACCACCCAATACCAAAGGGTCGCCTCTTTCCTTTATTTCCATCATCATCTCTTGCTGTCGGTACTGCCATACTGACAACACCGTAGGCACAAGGTACAAAGATTGGATGTTCATGTAGGTGCTTAAGCTGAAAGTCTGTATGGCAGCATGCAGAAACATACGTATTGCCTTGCTGGGACTGCTTCCAGAGAAGAGAACTGCTCCTTCAACAATCAAATTACCATACGGCATTGTTCCTGACAGAGGCTGACTGCCCCATTTTCTCCCAACAATGTGTGCATACACTTTTAATATGAATGTATGTCCCAACAATGTTTTTGTCAATAGTACACGCATATCCACAATTATTATTTTAGTTAGTTTTTGCGCCAATATCATTGGACGTTGAGACCCCACGTGACCATCCTTAAAACAGTGATCGACCGATAAAAGTTGATTGAAAAAGTTGATTGACCGATCCATCTATAAATAGATCGGGAAAAAACCGCGGCAGAGCATCAGAGCATGTTAGTCATTTGAGCGTTTGATTCAGAAGGGCACTGAAATAAACAGTCAAGCGTCTAGCGTGATCTTGATTGTAAAAAATCGCAGACGAGACGAGTCGAAATGGCTGACAGGTTTGCTTCTCTGTCAGTGGATGAAAAAGACAGAATCTTTAACAATGCAGATGCGGCAAACACGAAAAGAGTTACCACGACGGCAGTGCGAGTATTTAGAGAATACCTTACAAGTAAAAGTCTTTCTGCGGAGTTTGAAACGTATGAAATCTCCGAGCTAGATGAGGCCCTGGCTAACTTTTATCTTGAAATGAGGAACAAAAACGGAGAACTGTACAAAAAATCTACTCTCTTATCATACAGACACGGAATACAAAGACACTTGGAATTGACACGTGAGGTTAACATCATGAAAGGCGAGCAGTTCAAGAAGTCTGTACCAGTATTCAACAGTTGTCAAAACATAACCATCAATTATAACATTTTTCAGAAATGAAAATTCTTTTGTTGTGACAGAAATAAATGTTCAAATTTGAAGAAATGTTTTATTGTTTATTTGATGAACACAAAACCAAGAAAAATAATAAAACAGTTATAGCCTTTAGATTTCGGTCGATGCATGGTTTTATTAACCGAAGAAAAACTCAACAATTGTAAGTACATGCCTGAACCAATTGTATATCCTCGGTCGATAATTTTTCTTCGGTCAATAAAACCATGCATCGACCTCATCAAAAGGCTATAATTGTATAATAGCACAGGCAGAAAACATAGCATCCAAACAGGATTCAAACACAATGAACTTTTTCTCCTTTGCTGGATTAAAGTATGCATCTTCCTCCTCCTCAGCCACATAGTCCATAGGATTCCAGTCAGAATCCTGTTCAGTCATCAGTGAAACTTCTGTTCATTTCTTCAGTGCCTTCGATTATCTGAGTCACAGTGGTCTGGGTACCTTGGGATTTTATCCGAGGTTTCTCAAACTCAATATTTGTTTGAAAGCCTACATTGCGTCTTTTCTGAAAATATGAAAATTATAATTATAATTATATATTTAAGATAAAAAAAACAACACAAAAGCAATTGTAATCAATATAAAGTGTGTATTATATACACGAGTTCTGTCAAATTTTTGTATAATACTTCTACATCTTATGATCATAAATGTACACATATATATGAAACATTTTTCCTCTTAAACTCATCAATATGTCATGCAACACAAGCTATATCTTTATGCTTATGACTGGAATTCTTATGTAAGACTCGTGGGGTTTATAGTATAGGAAGTTCTGAATGGCCCATAGAAATTTGAAATGTTATACATATATTGACAAAAAAAAACACCAGTGATGAATGGCTCATTCCTATACTCAGCCTTCCCAATCCTTGAAAACCAAGATAAAATTAGTAACACTAACCACCAGATTATATGTAGTCCGAGTCGTGGTCGAAAAAGTACTACAGGTAAAGTTAACTTGTTTGCCAATACCACCATCACCACATTCTTCGTCTGTTGTCTCATGTTCTTTCCTGCTGTTATCGGCTTCAATGTGATCATCCAGCTGCTTATCATTGGACAGGAGCTCCTGGAGTACCTATGGGGTAAATTTTAATGAAATTGAAATCTTCACCATCTTGATGCACTCATGCATGTTAACTGTTACTGTGAAGTTGTAACAGTACAGTATAGTTCGAACCTGTGACATCCAGGTTCATATTTATAAATTAATGTCATGAGACTGAATGTTCCAGACCAATTAAATTACTATCCGGTATGTAAAACAATACAATATTTATTTTTTGGCCAGGGGCTGAAGATCTACATGGCCCTATAAAAAAATTCTGTGATTACAAAATAGCTAATTGTAAATTGTAATATTACCTCAATTGGAACTTAGATACTCGGTTGTAGCTATTTTTATTATGTAAATATTCTATCATTCAGTCATCATCATATATCTAGATTAAAATGCATTAATTGACTATAAAAATGTTATGTCTATAATACGGCGAGATTACAGCAACTTACATTTCTGTTTCTTATGGGGCTGAATATTGTGCACATATAGTACACATGTACAGATCTACATATATGCATTAACAATACACTCATGATGAAATAATATGTTATGAAATAAATTGCATGTGGTATCCATGATGTATACATACTAATACCGAAAAAAATCTAAATATCTAACTTAGGGAATTATATAGACGTATATTCAGGTAGGTAATGAAAATAAGACTGTCCATGGATAATATAAAAAAAATATGAACAAGCATTTTTTTTTAAATATCAAGCTCTTTCATATACGTACGTAACAATTATTAGCAGCTTGATAATCAACAGCTGTAGTCAGATCATCAGCAGGTAATTACACAGACTAGGTAAGTATTTTTTATCTCCTCGCGACGAAAGTCGGGGAGGGGATATAGCGTTCCGTTCGTACGTAAGTAAGTACGTACGTACGTACGTATGTTCACTTTTTGTCAGCGCTCTTGCGACTTCATTTTTGAACGGATTCTTACCAAACTTCATATATTGGTCCAGCATGGGAATACCTCGGACGAGTTCGTGTTTCAGGGTGCCAAGGTCAAGGTCACCGTTACTATTTATAGAAAATCTTTGTCAGCACTCTTGCGACTTCATTTTTGAACGGATCCTGACTAAACTTCATATATGGGTCCAGCATGGGAATACCTCAAACGAGTTCGTGTTTCAGGGCGCCAAGTTTAAGGTCAAGGTCACTGTTACTATTTATAGAAAATCTTTGTCAGCGTTGTTGCGACTTCATTTTTGAATGGATCCTGACCAAACTTCATATATTGGTCCAGCATGCGTAACCATATACTGTTGAATGCATAACAATATATACCATATTTATCTGGCAATGAGCCCATGCCTGATCATAAGCCCATCCATGTCTATTGCAGTTCAGTGCAAATGACAGCTGATGTCCTGCAATAACCCCACCCCCATTTTGCGTCAGAGTTCATGTGTTAGCACGCGAGGGGATTTGTATCGTTTGCGATGCCTTGTTTTACAAAATCGAGCAGTCTTCCGCGCGGTAATTATGTATATAAACAGCATGTCTACAGTATAGCAGGTTTACAATAAATATTAATTTACCTCTATCCGTCGTCGTTTTTCATGAACCTTGGACTTCCTTTTTGCTTCTACTATCTTCCTTTTGTAATCGAAAATTGTCGGCACGGCATTCGGGACCAATTCCTTTCTTTTCGGTGTCCAGGAAAGTGACTTCAATACAATAGGATTCACTGCAAATTGGTCGTTCTTGAAGTGCCGCTCGCAAAGTTTAGAATGTTGGCTTGGGGGAAAATCCTGCCTTCTGAGCTTTTCGGTCCATATCTTTCTCAGTGTCTTATCCTTTGGGAATATATAAAGGCTGAGCCCTTGTCCCGACTTGACGGTACAATAACATGCAGCGCATTTAACCATGCCCGGTGAGTCATCTACTACAGGTCAGCGATTTCAAGATGGCTACGCGTTTCTTCTCGACTGTCTTCAGTTACGTCACGAGCAAAGGGAAGTCACTCGTGTGATATTTTGCTATAGCGAGCTCAGGTGTTTGTTTATATGCGATACCTGGCGATTGGCGTAAAATTCAGAATAGTTTAAGGTTTTATTCAAGTGATTAAAACTGTTTGAAAAAAAAATCGTTGTAATTGACCTTTAAGCCATTCACATTTATACTGCTAATTGTGACATAGTATTTGTTGATGTTATGCATACTAAAATGTTGACAGTTTAATTATATTTTAAAGTGTATATGATATGTACAATATATTAGATTGAAAACACTTTAACTACAAATAGTATGACATGCAGTATGTACAATCTCATTCAGGATACCTTGTTCAGATCTTTTGGGTTTTGGTGTTTACTTTTGCCTCTGGAGGCGTGTATTTGTCACTTAAGTATCTTTTTCTGCTGATCGCAGGTGTTTGCATGTCTTCACCGTTACTTGCAACTTTACTGCTAGTACGCATGAAGTCTTGCATGATTCCCAATAGTTTTATCGCATCAGTACTGTTTACATGTACACCTGACGTGTCGTTTTTGTCATAGTACGCACCTCATGATATCATAACAGTCGACGAATGTGAGGTTATCTCTGCTGTCACATAGCTTTTTAATGAAGCTGTTTATTTTCACTACAGCATCATTAAATACTTGTGGTCTTGTACCTTTCGCTTTTCTTTTTATGATGGAACATAGTCCGATAGATGAAGCCGGAAACGGGTTTTCCACTTTTTCAAGCCCTTCAATGATTTTGATCGTCACTTGATAAGTGTCATTCTTTGTCGACATAATGTCGTTAGTGCCAAGATTCAATACCACTTTCTCGATTGTTTCATTTGTCATATTTTTAGCTTCATCGATTAGTCTGTCGATTTCACAGTAAGACGCCCCATTGATTGACGCGTTCCAAGTATTGTCGTCTTTAATTTCCATCCGATTCGCGTTTGAAGCGCCCAATATCATGGTATTTACATGTGTTATTGAGTCCTCACTAGGCGCTTCCTGGCCGTCATTCTGAGTCTCGGGTGGTGTTTCACTATTCTCACGCTCACGCGCACATGTTGGTTTATTTACTTCGCTTTCGTTGTAACTGGTAATGGGTAATTGTGATTTTTGTACCGCTGAGTCTCTTGCACATGCGGACGTATTTGTGTCGTCTATTCCATCAGCATCTTCGCCATACATATCAAGGCGTTGCTTTTTTTGTGCAGTCACGCTGCAAGTGACCTGGTTCATTACAAAAATGACGTTTTCTCTCGTCTGTTGCCGTACAGACTCTTATCATATGATCGAGGCTTCCACATCGATGACATTTTCTAACGGACTCTCCCCTATTTTGAAAACGGTATGAGGGGTGGTCAGTTTGGCCACATCGGAAACAAGGTGTTCGATTGTTATCACCAAATAGCCTGATAGGAAATCTTCCGAAGTAAGTGGTCAAAGGTAGGGTAGAGATACAATTGACAATTGCTATATATCTAGTACCGTTTTCGATGTCCGTTCCTTTGATTTTGCCCCTTTTTAAAGATCCATTCACCACATCTCCAAACCGAATCATTTGTGTGTTTATAAATTCATCAGACATTTCAACTGGAGCATCCTTAATTGTGACATTGGTAATGCTTTTTTCAACACTTGACAGTTTGAAAGTCTATCACTATACTCTCTGTCAACAGTGTTGTTTTTGAAATCCCGTCCTTCACTGTAACAATACTTGTCTTATCCAATATCTGTATTGACTTGATTTTTTCTCTACTAATTGTTTGTTCAACTGCATGGAGTAATTTTTTTCATGTGTCAGTCCCTTCAGAAATCTGTGATAGAAGTGAACAGACATTGGCCTAGTAAGTTGATCGGCCATACTATAGTTTTCATAAAGTCAAGTTGTATTGTTTCAAAGATGGCATCCGTTATTAGATTTCATCTCCTGAAAAATTTTGGTAACATAGTCACAAAAACTTGCTTTTGTGATTCAAATAGTTCACATAGTAAAGAATAATGATAGGCAAACCTTTGATGAAATTCCTCAAGTAAAATCGGGGCGAATATAGGTGATTTAACACACTCCAAATGGAAAATATCCGAGAGCCGATAGAATACCGTCTACTCCATTCTATTACATTTATTAGGTCAAAAAAACGATGTCTGGTATTATCTCGGAAATCAACTGTGTCTTTAAATAGAACACAAAAGAGTTCCATTTAAACATAAATGGTGGAACACACGTTCTCTGGTCTAAAGATCAGCTGGCATAGTTTACAAGTTTACAGGAATATTCAAGTGATATTTAAGATTAATATATGATAATGAATAGATATCTTCATCTGGAATATATCTATGACTGAGTCTGTTAGTATTTACAAAATTTTGAACTATCTGGTCTTTATCACAAGATTTGACTAACCATAGCCACTTTTTGATTTTAAACCTATCGTGAGTGTACCAATATATATCAAAATTTTTACATATTTCGTTGATTTATTGTTATTTTGTCTCTTGCCCTCTTTGCCCGTATTTTTAATCACTTATTTTGGCCCTAATGACCTTTAAAGTGATGATGGGCCGTTAAGCATTTTTACTAATTCTGCTATAAGTTATAGTCTTTTTCATAAAACATAGCGCTCAGCTTATTTGGAGTGGGACGACTGGTTCGCCCGTTGTTAACACGAACATACCGCAGCCTCCCAACACACACATACGCACTCGCAACACACATGCATGTCGCACGCACGGGAGGCCGTCCTTAAATGACCTTAGCTGTTAATAGGACGTTAAGCAAAATAAACCAAACCAAATCCGTGACAGAGAATGTCTAATGGTAAGATTTTAGTGTCAAAGCCATCTCTAAGTCCATTACAGAAACAAGAAACACACTTTATATCGCAATGAGATGATAGTTCGTGTTCTAATTTGCTGAAATTGACCGGGGTAGATGCTTTCCAAATGTAAGGGTTTGTAACGCTGTTACGTCGAGTTGTAGGGATTTGTAGTCATTTCTCTGAGTTCTTCCCTCTGTAGCTAGAACTTGTGTTAGTTTTCTTTTTTTGACAGAGAACAGCGCCATGGCCCTGGTTCTTACACCTAGTACATAATGTAGTAAAGGACAATGGTTCCTGAAGAAAACCCTGGGATCCATTGAAATTATTACAGATTTCTTGTCCCTCGAAAAAAATTCCTATGTCTCCCCTGTTTGTCTAGTTTCTCTTTGTTGTTGTTTTGAGTTTTGTTCAAAACCTGCTCCGGATTAGATCTTTCCTGAAAGCTACGCAGTGGGCAAAATTGTGTAGTAAGGTCTGCAGGACTCGCATGCCTTGACCTCTACACCTGCACTGACTAGGGATAGCAGATCTCTGTCTCGTTTGCTCCTGTCTACTTTGATATGTCTTTCTCTCAATATAGCCGCTGCTTTAGCGCTGAACATTTTGTGGTAATCGTAAAACCTTGTGTGATAGTAATTAGAAATATCAATGATATCCTCCTTGTAGGCATCGAGCTCTAACTGGCGTTCCGGGTACGTGTTACACATAACGCGTTTGTATTTCCCGAAAGCTTTAATAAACTCTTGAATTGTTAATTGACGGTTCAGTCGGGGGTCTGGCTTGCTCATGATGTTGAATTCTATATTATCTGTAACGACGGTATGATTTTGTGGGCAATCATAATTAGGGATAAGTAGAGACGCGAGGTTGACATCCTTACCTTCCGTTATTTGCTGCTGTAATGATGGCGAAACTATATCCACGGCCGTTATTGAATCTGAACGTATGCCCGGACTACTCATGGTTGTCTGCGGGCCCAAAACGTGCGTATCCAGTGGATTTCCTGATGTATTCGAGGCATACTAATTCCCGAGGCTGAAGTTTTGCGTTTTGTCTCCTTTCTCAGCGGTCAAATGTCTTACCGTGTCCTGAAGGGATGAAAAACACAGTGTCACGTTGTTCAGAGTTGATAGGAGGGCCGCCATGTTGTTTGTATCACTTCCGGGACTACTTCCTGGCGCATTGATATGTGTTGAAGTTAGCGTCGTTGGTAGTGATTGGGTGTCGGAAGGAACTGTGTTAGTGCGCAGAGAAAATGTAAGTATTTGTTTCGTACGTATCACAATTTCAATGTAGCCTTGGAAATACTTCCTCGGGGTACCTTGATTCCAGTCTTCCCAAAGTTCCTCTTTGAGTTCAGCAACTGTCCAGTTTCCTGGATTATTCATGTCCCACGAACTAGAAGCATCTCGGTATGGATGATTGCGGGCGCGCGCACTATCCGAGTCACCTTGCCCTTCCATGTTATTGTTTGTATCTTCACGCTCTGATAAGTTCACGTGGCCTTCCTGTTCAGAGGGAGGTCTGTAGCCGATCTACGATGTCGGGCAGGTCTAGGCATAGTGGATAGATTAACGTTGGGAAACACAATTAAAGTTGTGTATTGTCTATCTCGAATTGCGTACGCCATTGTGAAGTTTCTCCTCGAAAACGGTGAATACGATTTCTTCAGTGAGCACGTGCACCGAGCACGTGCACCAATTAAGAGTACTAATTATAACGATGGCAGTTAATAGTAGTCCAGTAACATCAGTTTCTTAGGAAGCACAGTACATAGGGATAAATCCAGTTCGGTCGTGAGTAATAAGGAATAAATTTGCATAAGGATGCAAACACGCCAGCCTCACAGAAGGAAATTTTCAACTGAAGCGGACTACTAATTAGCCAGGTCACGTGATTGAGAGGTTTATCATGATTGGTTGGCTTCTAATAACTAGGGTCACATACATATACATATTCATTAGCATGTACAGTTGTACACTGGTCTCTGCTCCCAATCGATGCAGGTAAACAATTAAAAATATCTGGAGTAATCTGGGCTCATATACATAAAGATGGGGTATATCATGCCAAATTCTGTATGTAAGTAAATTACAGAGAACATAGTGTTCAGACACACAATATTATAAACACAATTATATGAATTCATATAATTCATAATTAATAAGGGCGCCCCAACTGTCAATTACCCGCGCCCTGCGCCCTTATTAGGCCGAATACGGTATTTGCACGGATAATAAAACAAAGGGCCCAAAGGGCCTGTATTGCTAACCATCTTAATCTTCATGCCCAGCAATGTCACAATACTCAAGACAGATTAATGTTTAGATTCGCCAGAATAGTTAGGAGTTACTGTTCTGTACATAAACTTTTCGTCACTTTTTGCTTTGTAAGGACATCCCCAAATATATATATTTTTTTTAATTATTGAAATTCCACTTGGTCACATGCCTCAAGTGATTCACAGGGCATGACCCAAATTTCTGATAAGCTTAATGGTAGGCACACCAACATATTATTAAAGTTATAAACTTTCTTGATTCAAAATGTAATACGAAAAGTTGCATCACCTTACAATGGACAGTAACTAAGACGAAATTGTCAATTCAAAATGCAGCTCAGGGAAAACACAACTAATTGTTACAAAGCCAACCAAGTTTAAGAGAGATCGGTCAAAAAGTTTGGGCAGGTATCTCCAGCCAAGGCTGAAATCACAATTCCACTCAGGGAAACACAACTACTTCTTTGATTATACAGCCTACTAAGTATCAAAGAGATTGGCAAAAACTGTGGAAGGAGACCTCAAGACAAACAAACGTTTATGCCGGATCAACAACGCCATACCATGATATTTCCGTCAAATTTTGATGAGTGTGTAAAAAGGAAATATATATTCGGTACTGAACCACACAATTACCAGTTATGTACAGAACAGTCTTGCTCTCTGAGTATTGACAGAGAAAATTCAGAAGTTATGTATGAAAATGTAAAGTTATCAGTTGTAAGGAACATAAGATTTCCATCCATTGATGTAAATTTTAAGCTACTGAAAGTCTTCAAATTAAGTACTTTACTCTATGATCAGATTATTTAGTTACACTTGAAACATGAAAACAGGATATACATTCATCTCATAAGTAAATAGATCCATTCTTCAAAGTCCCTTTAAATTAATAAACAAGCTATCTTATAGTCCCGCAATGTAATTGCAATCTGATAATTTAATTGCTAAACAGTACTCGTATTTACCAGTTTCCCGTTTTTGTTTTTTTGTTTTTGCTTAGATCTGTTTGTGTTTATGTCTGCATCATTTATATCTGCGTCTATGTCTGCATCATTGACATCTACATCGGTGTCTATGTCTGCATCATCTTTATCTGCATGTTCCTCCACTTCTTCTAAATCTGAAATACTACCGATTCTTAATTGCTCACCTATATTATATTGTATTGATGTACTGGTAATTCAGGTTTACATATGTATATATTGTATCTATCAGCACTATGCAACAATCATATTGGATTTTGTATATATCCATGCAATGCTTATCAAAACCTGCATGACAGCATAGCATATTAGATTTTGAAAACACATGGTCTCAGAGCTATGAGAAGGAAAGTTTAATAAGAACGGAACTACTATGTATAAGCTTTACGGGACTTAGTCCCAGTTCCGAGTTCCGTTTAAGATCTGCCCTGCAGGTAGGGCGTAAGAATTGTACCTGCTGCCCCCATTGCATGATCGTAAGAGGCGACTAAATTTGGGATCTTATCTTTTCTATTCTTTCTGAACAACTTTCTTCTTCTTAATGTCTCCCTTGACAATGCCTCACTTTTGGCCTTTAGTTGAGCGTTCGCCCCTGTGAGGAAGGCTTTGGGTTCTGTCCCCTTGCCGAGACATACCAGAGTCTTTAAAAATGGTAGTTGCTGCTCCTGCTTAGCGTTCAGCATATTTGGAGTGGGACGACTGGTTGGCCCGTTGTCAGTATAATGTGACCGGGTGGGGTGTGCTGCTGGATGTCTTTGGCAGTATGCTTCAGTGAGATAGCACTTTAAATCGGCAAAAGTTCCGGCCTATCACAAGGAGACTTCACACGAACATACCGCAGCTTCCCAAAACACACATACGCACTCACCACACGCATACATGTCGCACGCATGGGAGGCCGTCCTTAAATGACCTTAGATGTTAATAGGACGTTAAACAAAATAAACCAAACCAAACCGTTTAAGATAACTGTTACACAAGTTTGTTTGTATAAGAGAGGTCCAGTCTCCTACCAAGACAGACTTCTACCCTAGATTCCATATGTCATGTCTAAGACTGTTACTAAGATATGTTTGTACAACAGAGGTCCAATCTCCTTCCCAAGACAGACACCATTATTCCTGTATAACAACGTGACCAAAGGTCACCAGATCGCTTTCTAATTTTATTTAGTACACTTTTGACGACTTGTCCTTGACCATTATTTTACCGTTACTGGTCCAAAAGCCCTGCAGGTAGGGCGTAAGAATTTTACCTGCTGTCCCCATTGCATGATCGTAAGAGGCGACTAAATTTGGGATCTTATCTTTTCTCTTCTTCCTTAACAATTTTCTTCTTCCTAACGTCTCCCTTGACACTGCCTCACTTTTGGCCTTTAGTTGAGCGTTCGCCCCTGTGAGGAAGGCTTTGGGTTCTGTTTCCTAGCCGAGACATACCAGAGTCTTTAAAAATGGTAGTTGCTACTCCTGCTTAGCGCTCAGCATATTTGGAGTGGGACGACTGGTTTGCCCGTTGTCAGTATAATGTGACCGGGTGGGGTGTGCTGCTGGGTGTCTTCGGCAGTATGCTTCAGTGAGGTAGCACTTTAAATCGGCAAAAGTTCCGGCCTATCACAAGGAGACTTTACACGAACATACCGCAGCCTCCCAAAACACACATACGCACTCGCCACACACATGCATGTCGCACGCACGGGAGGCCGTCCTTAAATGACCTTAGATGTTAATAGGACGTTAAACTAAATAAACCAAACCAAACCAAACTGGTCCAAAATTGCAGATTGCAGATTACGGAACACATGGGATTTATTGTGAATATTTCATAATAACCCGTTGTACAAGTCATAAAGTTATCGTACATTAAACTTCAATGATTAACTGAACGAGTTCGTTCCTCTTCATTCCAACGGAACGAAACAACGGAAATTTCTTTATGTTAATAATTTTTGATAATAGCATAATAGCCACATGCGCAGTGGCCGTTCACGCTGTTTACCATAATTTAACGCATTTTGATGTAGTTGTGCGTACTTCAGCGTAGTTGAACGTTTTTCCTTGCGTACTTTAACGTTGTTTTTCGCAGTCAAACTTTAATTTCCTCAATTCGCCGTACTTACACGTAATTTAACGTGTTTTACTGTACCTAAACAGTACATATTGGTTCAAAAGGATCATAAAACAGCACATAAACATAGAATGATAGACTTGACCAAATAAATATTTTCATCATTTGCCCTAGTTTAACCTTTTTCATTTACCTTAACGTGCAAATATAGTAGTTATTTCTAAATACGTTAAGCTACTTTATTTATCGCAAGTGTGACCTAGGCTTTACACATATAACATTTCTTAACTGGTACAAATATGAAGTGTTAATTTAAACCAGTTCTTATGTATGGAATATTAAATACTCCATCAAATTAAATGATGATGATAACGTTTTTCCGAACGTGCAGGTAGAGGCCGTTTCCTTTTCAAATTCTATCGACACATACATTGACTGTGTATCCTTTTCTTAACGTATGCGACAAAGCCATATACAAATACGGAAACGGAAAATCCTTTAAGCACCGACATTCAGGCTTTGGACTAAAATCATGGTAGAAAAACAAAAGTACATCGACGTATTGACAAAACCGTAATCCAAACTCAAAATCGACAAAACCAGGGCAAAGTGTGAACTAAAGCAAGATTTACATGCAGACTAAAATCGAGAAAACCACTGCAAAAGTACATAAAGAATATGATTACGTGTTCCGGAAGGACGCATGTGGCTGTAGATTAATATATAGAACTTAACACTAGCAAAATTGTATTTTGTCCTAATATGAATGTAATCTGGATGACATAAATAGTCATGGCCTCTTGGGATTTCAACATGTTTCGAAATGGATCTCAAACCCCTGTAAGGTATCTTGGGTGCCTGAATATTTCTTACCGGGTTCCGAGGTTTGCTCTCTGATTGGATGGAGATGTGTTTTTCTGATTGGTCAAAAATGAAAGAGTGTGTCGTGCATCCTCGATACGCCACGTGGTGACATTTTCCGGAACTAAAACAAACTAAAAACAATAAATTTTGCCGTTGTCAGAGATCCTATCTGTAAATTTCAAAAGATCAACAAAAAAGACAGAAAAATCTTATAGTAATGCTAGGTAAATCCGAGATCCGGGTCGTGGACCTCGAACCTACACTGGATCTCTGAATGTTGGTGTGTAACGTTGCCACGGACCTCGGAACTTGGTAAACACAACAGTACATCTTGCACACAGGGAATGCCATCTTTAAATTTTTAAAGTTTTACTGTACCTTGGCTGTTGACAAGACTCTAAACAATACTAATCAACAAAAAAGACTCGCACATTTTCATTTCACAGCCATTGAAATGGAGACAGGTGAGATTTGAAGGATGAGGAGAAAAGATGAAGAACTATTGGTGATTGAACTTAGTTTGGTTTTGGCAACGTAACGAACCCGCCAGTTCAAGCTTAGTATCTGATTATTGTTAAAGGAATTAATATTGAGATCGGATTCGTCAGGGCAGTCAGATGGAATATTGCTGTTATGTAAGGAGAAACTGTCGGATGGTGACGTTACTGCATATATCTCGACAGCATTCTTTCTGTCGGATAAATACATTGTTAGAGATGAAGAAAAGGTAAGTGGTAATGTTAAGAGGTGAGGCAAGATATATTTGTTCGATGTCCTTCACAATAATATGGAAATGGTAGAATTTGTACAAAATGAAGCGAGAGAAGGCAGTAACAACTTCTGCTTCGGTATCTTAGTTTTTCGACTTTATACTCTACTGTTGATGATATGGCATTAGAAACCTTGGAACTTTGTTGGTCAAGTTAAACATGTCCTCCGGCACAACATCCTTTTTTCAAGTATTTCAACCACTTCGGCTAAACGAACCTGATGATAAATTTGGTCATTTTCATCGACTGGTTTTACAAAATGTACTCTGTAGAAGGAGATTGGAAGATAACCTTGATATTATAATGGTCTCACTATGTTTTATGGTAAGAACGTTCTTTCTTTTTACATATCAATGTTTTTAAACGAACATTAATGTTCGGTTATTGCCATCAAGAACTGGACTGAGAAATATGACCATATTTGGTAGCCACATTCACCATTACGCCATCTACTGTCTGTTTCAATGAAATATGGCTGCCCCCATTGCCTTACGCTTCAAATAATTTACTTGCAAAAACATCTTCGTTTTATGTAGTAGTTTTACCGAAAATGTTGAAATGTATTCAGTAGATGTTTTCAAGATGCATACGATTTGAGAAATGCATAACGCTAGCGAAATGTGAAGACTAAATGAACCTGAACTTTGCGAATAACTCCAGGTCAATATATTTATGTAAACAAATATGGCGCATTCGTCTCCGGATGTTTAGAAAGTTTTGCTCTTCCGTGTTCATTCCAAAACGGCTGACATTATAGCATAGGTCTGCAAATATGTCCGCGATTTACTTAAATTTGTAATATATATATTCTAGAATGTTACATCATTATCAACTAGATGAGTATTTCTATAATTTAGAGAAAGAAATATATTAATAACGGCATACGAGACGATACATTGTATCATACTATAGGTACGAGACGATACATTGTATCATACTATAGGTTACTGAACATGTTTGCGAGAAAGATAGATACTAGGTGGCATTTGTGGTCAGGGTGACTGGTCATAGCGTTAACATTGTCATCGATTTCCATATTCCATTTTCCTTTGACGAAAACGACCAATAAATCAAATGCAAATGATAATATCTTGTTGCCATGTGCACGGGATTGGTTGTTGTAGGCGATACTTGGAACGTATTTACTGTTGATATCCACAATAACATTTTTAGATACGTGTGGTCGGCAGTTGTCATGTTTAAAATGAACAATTATATAGCTTGTTTTTATTTCGGCAAAGTCGAGAATATTTACTGAAACGGACCACAGGTGAAGCAGACTTGGAAATACCGAAACGAAGAAAAACGGGGCTTAATTATAATATAGGCCTAAATTGGCATTATTTTCAGAGAATTGACCCACATATATGTTTTTCAATGCCTATTTGTATCGTATATAAAATATTAGAGGTTTACGAATTTTAAATTAATTTTTCATTTACGAATCGCGGCCCGATTGTCGTTAGAGTTGAATTACCGAAATGGCCGATAGTGGACCCAAATCGACATTTTTACGAGAGAATGGACCCAATATAGGATCTATTAATCTTTGGTGTGTGTATAGAGACCTGGAAGTATTTTGAAAGAATTTGCAAAATACCGAATTCACGATCAAATTTTCGATTGTGACGAACTACTGAGACGGTGTTAGTTCATGTTAAGTCAATCTGATTAAAATCAACTGTTACATGATATGGCTACGTTTAGTATGCACTACTCCTACGTATTTTTTTTATAGCCGGAAAACGGAAATCGGATTATCTAAAAACAAATGCAAAAAGACTTGTGATATTCACTTAATTTGATATTCAGCCATTAATTGTTATTTGTAGTTTTATAACTTCTGAAATAGTGTGATTGATTCTCTATATAATATTGCTGTGGAACTTGTGTTATTTTTCAAACAAATTCATTTTGATAATTTGTTAATTTAGAACGTTCATCAAGTCATGATCAAGACTTGAAATTCTCGCTACACCATACTTCAAACACAGTAATCAATGAATTGATAAATTGAAAATTGAAGTCAAGCAAATGAGTTAATATTTACCTAAATAATTTTTTAATATACAACACATGTTCAGATGACTATTTGTGCCATGCTGTTACAAGATTTCAGTTACAATTCTAAAAGTCAAGCAAATGAGTTAATATTTACCTAAATAATTTTTCAATATACAACATATGTTCAGATGACTATTTGTGCCATGCTGTTACAAGATTTCAGTTACAATTCTAAAAGTCAAGCAAATGAGTTAATATTTACCTAAATAATTTTTCAATATACAACACATGTTCAGATGACTATTTTTGCCATGCTGTTACAAGATTTCAGTTATAATTCTAAAATTGAATTAGTATGTAAATATATGTTATAC
>NW_022983083.1:0-25057 GCF_902652985.1 Pecten maximus
TAACAAGTTCTGCTAAGGCC
Organism: Pecten maximus; assembly: GCF_902652985.1. Lineage (NCBI taxonomy): Eukaryota > Metazoa > Mollusca > Bivalvia > Pectinida > Pectinidae > Pecten > Pecten maximus. The sequence goes on from NW_022983083.1 coordinate 21, forward strand.
ATACTCTAGCTTAGACTTGTCAACTCGGGACACTGTTCTCTTTTGCAACATCTCCACTAATCAACGCCCGCTTACATGTGATTTGTGTGGTAACCCTCTGCATGCTACAAGTTTCTACCCAAATTCCGCGTTTGATCATAATCACCCAGGACCTCATATTGAAGGGTCCAAGCAAGCAAAACATGGAACACACAGGAACAGCTATTCCTCCGCAGTAGACGGTCACGGTCGCCCTCGAGTATATCACGATGGTCGCGAGTTATGTAATAATTTTAATGGCCAATTTCGGTGTAATATACCCTCGTGCAACTACTCATGTGTGCTTAGCATGTGAGGGGAGTCGAGGGGAGTCACTCCAAGTTTGTTTGCCCTTTAGATGTAACCAGGACTCAAACACTACAATCGATGATGTCATTTCACTTATAAAGGAATTAGGTCTCAACGCATGACTTGTGAAAACAGACATTACAGATGCTTTTAAGTTTTTTCCCATTAAACCAGAGTTGTGGCTTTATGGTATTAAGTGGGACGGAAAATACTATTTTTTCAAACGTTTAGTTCTTGGTAGTCGTTCCAGCCCTAAACTGTTTGATACTCTCTCTCGGGCGGTTTGTTGGATAGCTCAGAACAAATATAGGATACAACACATCTTACATCTACTAGATGACTTCCTTGTTATTGAACCAGCGCATGTGGACGCGTCAGAAACTGTGAAAAACTTTCTAGATATGTTTAGAGACCTAAACCTAAAAATCTAGGTGACCCTACTGCCAATACCTTAAGATTGACTTATATTTTGCGTGTCACTCTTGTTTTAACATTTCGGTTAATTTGGGTTTTAATTCATGGGGTATTTGGCCCCAATATTATATGGGTATTTTGCCCCTAATATTATAACAGAATATATTTCATGACGGTATGCTCCAGCCTCTCTCATATCGTTGAGGGTCTAGCTAGCATATACAACTTCTCTCATATCGTCGAGGGTCTAGCTAGTTATTGTATATTCTATTCATCATTCAGCATCTCCATATTTGTTTTCAGAGTCTAGCAGCTTCTCTGAAAGCGTCCAGGGTCTAGTTGTTTCTCTGTATCCTTGGAGTCTCGATCTTGTAGCTGCTCTGCAGGGACACCTTAGAGTCAATTTGTTAAGGTTTTGGTATTGAGCGAGTAGCCCCTGTAGTGAATAAACAGGTTAACTGATCTTGTGTGTTTCGTTGTATATAAACACAGCCATTAAAAAGGCAAGATGACTTAAATCTATATATATTTTCATGTACTTATAGATGAACACCGCTCACCAGTTCATTCTCACAAGACGAGCTGTATGCATCGGTTGCTGGATTCTTTTACGAAGGTGTCGGTGATTATGTGACTTGTTATAAGTGTGGGAAAACACTGAAGTATTGGAAACATAGAAACTCTTCAGTCAAATGTATTTACAAACATTCTTTTTTACGGTATCCTCCCAATTCAATTAGATATGGAGTCATCAGAAACCATCAGTATGGAGAAGTTATTAAAGCTGTTTTTATTTACGTGGATGATATAAATGTGATCCGAGACTTCATTCGAGAGACTGTTCGATTTGATATTCAACGAAGTGTTAGAAACACGTTCATATCACAATTGTGCATTGCTGAATGGAGAAATAATACACTCAAAACAGAAATATGGGAAAATTCGTGTTTTTGCTATGGTCAAATCAATGAATCGAGACTGGTTCATAAAGCATTGTAAAACATTGAATATTGTAATAAAACATTGAAAAATATTTTTTTTTCATTGTCATTGAAAATGTTGACTAAGGAAGAAAAGCGACGTATAGATGAGGCATATTACGATCTGCGTAATGGAGGTAGTTTTATGAGTCCAACAAAAGTTCAAGTGTTGAAATCTCAAGGATTTACTACTCCAGGTTTATACAAGATCAAAAGATATATTCAGTCGTGATGATTATCATGTTGCTAGCACGTCAACAGGATATCCCTAATAGTATGAAATGTCAATGTTTAGACATTAAAAATGTATTTTGGTTTTAATGATATATGTCAAATATAAATTTGATGTCAGCCCCTACTGAAAATGAAATTCTAGAAGGAAAAACATTTTAATGAGGTACAGATGAGTGAAGGTACACGTTTTTGTTAATTACCGGAACCGACTGTATAAAAAACGCGCCAACGCAGTCAACCGTCACTCCAGAATTTGGCGCCAGAAAAATGGATAGTGCATCAATGTACGGAAAAAAGGAGTTGGTGGACTATTTTAAAAAATATGGGACAGTTGAAAAATCACTGACGACAAAAGTGAGCAGCCAACTAAATGTGTCGGTAAGGAAGTTTCTTGGGACCGTCTTCCTTCACATTACGAAGCGTGAAAAGAAATACTACCTACCATTATCACTGGATGAGTTCCATGAGTTGGTAGGAATGCGGAAAGTAATAGAAGAAAATCTACATCAACTAGAGGTAAATGCAGGCATGCAGCTAAAACGAAACAAAGTTGAGATTCAATGCAAGCTGAATAAGAGGAAATATATTTTTTCAAATGTCACATTTATTAATAAGTTTAATTAACCTTATATAATGGATCAATAGATTTGAGTAAAGGGCTAGTGTTAAGAGTGAAATAATGACCCGGATGTCAAGTGTTATTTTAATGGCTATTTCAGTTATCTTTCAATTATAGATGGTCTTGCTATTAGCCAGTGCAGGAGGATATAAATTGTATAGCTGTCAGGGCACCGGGCTTGGTGGTCGTTTGTATATGTCAGATAAGGTTAACTGATGACCCCCCCGGGATAAGGGAGGCACAACTTAACTTAATGCCTATTTGCATCTGATAATTGTTTAGTTAATCATTTGTCTTGTAAAGGTATATTGGGAGTATCCTGCATGTAGCTGATCAATTCTCAGTAGATCTCGTTATATTGGAAATATTGTTAAACTGTGTTATATAGAAAGATTGTGTCGGGGGTAGCTTCCGTGGTATTGGAACATTGTATGTGTGCTACGGCTAGTGGGAACATTGTAAATTAAACTTAAAAACCAAAAAAACAGTTATGCCAGTGTATAACAAGTTGTCAACCAGGAAGAGGCCTGCAGGGATTCCCTCGAGAGCGATGGGCCAGCGAAAGAGGAGGCCAGCACGTCTCCAGACTGAAGTAAATACAGAGCCGGAACCTCAGGAACCCAAGCAGGAGACGGGGCTGGAGCTGGAGCTGGACAATGCCCCGGGGGAACAGGCACGGGAGCCATCGTCTGTGGAGAATGGTAGGCAACAAATTGATGTAAATCCTGTGATTATTAGGCCGCAAAATGATTTGCCTAATGTTTGGAGGGCGGCTTTGAGTGAGAATATCGTTGGTAGGGGCGACTCGCTAACTGCTAGGGAAGGTATACTTACATGTAGCAGGCATATTTTACCACTAAGTGAAGGGCTGGCAGGTAGTTTAGTAGTTTACCTTTTGATTCATCGCTACCGGGCTTAATCAACTGTGTGGATGACAACGTAGCGGCTCATGTACCGGTGCAATTATGTCAGAAACTATGGGCAAATCACGCGTTAATTTAGCATTGCTGCTAAAAAGTAGCGCGGATCTCCATGCTTTTTAAGCGGGGAGTAATATATGTATTAATGAACAGGGCGTTCTTCGTTTGATTTGGTTTATTTTGTTTAACGTCCTATTAACAGCTAAGGTCATTTAAGGACGGCCTCACGTATGTGTGTTTTGGGAGGATGCGGTATATTCATGTTAAGTCTCCTTGTGATAGGCCGGAACTTTTGCCGATTTATAGTGCTACCTCACTGAAGCATACTGCCGAAGACAAAAAGGTCTATACAAGATTGTTCATTAGACAAGCAGTACATATAGTTGGATCATTTCAATATCTTTGATGTTTTACCTATTGTTCAAAGTTCTTGTTAACCATAATTGCAAACTTTGATGAAAGTCAGATGACAGATAAAGTATTTTGGCCTCTTAGTTTATCAAAAATCTTTTTTCCATTGAACACAGGGGAAGCGGCAATCCGGTGTATTGATGACATCCTGTTTGAAGAAAGATAAAGCAACTGTACAAAATTTGTCCTGAATATGACAGAAGAACCTTGAAGAAGAGCAACTACTAATCCATACCTGGATATACAACAAAACTACCCAATACCACGAATTAACTGCATTGATTAACAGTAATCTGTTAATTCAGTGAATAACAGATCAAATCAAAATGCTTACAGCTGTCACCAGGAATCATTAAGTGCTAAACAACACCTGTCTAGAATGACATTTATAAAAGGTTTACATGTAATTACATAGGTCTCGTATGTCTCCACTTCTGCATATCGTTAAGTATTATCATAGTCAAATCTGTCTATAATTTGGTTTGGTTTGGTTTATTTTGTTTAACGTCCTATTAACAGCTAAGTTCATTTAAGGACGGCCTCCCGTGCGTGCGACTATCTATAAAGGCCGCCCAAGGGGAGGCCGAAAAACAGTCACTATAGACCGGTTGCCTTTATAGAAAGGTTTGAATAAATAACTTGTCGTCATAGAACGGCATTCAGTAGTCATTTTTAATATTTTCAGAAGCCAAATCAATGCATACACTTTTTATTCCTAAAAAAGTGTATGCGTTGATTTAACCCTTCAGATTTATATTTTTTCCTGTAAAGGGTTAAATCTTTATCAAAAAGACATTAACAATCCCAAGAATAAAATATGATTAAGTGGAGTCCTAGACAAAACATAAGTCAAAATGGTCTAATGGTTTAAAATTTTGTTCAGAAATATTACTAAAAGTATTTATCAAATTATCTCCCTTTCTTTAAGTAGAAAATAAAAATACAATAATTATGTTACTACTAATTATTTTCTTAAAACCAAGATTTTTTTTTCTGACCCAAATTGAAATCTGGCAGTACAAACGCTAGTACCGACAGCTACGATTAAGAAATGCATTAATTGCTTTCATGTGAGTAAATCTTGTAAACAGATATGACCAGTGTTTGTTTTTGATTGTTTGTTTGTTTTACGGCCCATCGACAACTAGGGTCATTTAGGGCCAAACAATATTCTAACATGTTTTATTTTTAAAGTTAAAATCAGATAAAATTTGTCATTTTTTAAAAGCATCCGTATTGTATATTTACATCATTATAATAAAAGGTGGTTAAAAATGGTAAAATATATATATGTACATTATGTGAAATAATATGTACGAATAGATTATGTGAACTTTGTTATAAATAGAACGTCAACGACAGTAACGTAAAAGACATCAAAGTCTATAAAATAGATCGATTTCTTTCAAGTAGCTAAATATTGTTTTCGAATCCACGGAACTGAAAAGGGTTTTCATATCCGGGACTCGAAAGTATTTATCACGAATGTGCTTAAAATCGGAACATTCTATTAAAAAATGCTGCACTGTGAATTGAACATCACATGCATAACACACCGGTGGATCCTCTCGTTTCAAAAGGAACGAATGAGTAGGATATGTGTGCCCGGTACGGAGCCGAGAAAGGACTATTTCCTCTCTACGATCCTTCCGGCTTGGTTTTGATGTTTTAAGTTTTGGTTGTACTTTAAAAAGTTTGTTGCTCGTCTCGAGAGACCAGCGTTGCTGCCATTTACTCTGAATGGCAGAACTAATTAGAGGTTTGAAATCTGTATATGGTATTTTAATATTTGTTTGTTGCAGATTTAGAGCAAGTTTTGCTTGGCGGTCAACAAGTTCGTTGCCTTTAATTCCGACATGGCTCGGAATCCAAAGTAATGTTATTTTGCATTTTTTTAAGATACGAGATATTCGTAAAACAAGGTTTTGTATGAGTATGTTCGTTGGATCTCGTGATTGTAAATTCTGAAGGACGGATAGAGAGTCGGAACAAATTATTGCCTTTCTGATGCGTTGTTCTTCGATATGGTCGAGGGCCAAATCGATGGCACATGCTTCCGCAGAGAAGATAGAGGCACCATCAGGTAAGCGGATTGAAGAGCAGTGGTGATCGGAATAGCATGCTGCGGAGACCTTTACTCCATCTTTTGAGCCATCAGTGTAGATCTGAACATGATCAGGAAAATCTGCAATGCACTCCCGAAAAAAAGATTTGTGCTCTTCGGGTAATACACTCGACTTTGCCCTCTCATGTAGAGTAAGGTTAATATCAGGTGTTTCGACAAGCCACGGTGGTGGCGGTGTACGGTGTACTCGCCTATGTTGTCTAAACTGATGTTAAGTTCCTGAAGAAAGTTAGAAATTCTAATGCCAAATGTTGGTAAAAGTTTTTGGTTTTGATTAAATATGTTTTGGTATTTCGGATTGACAACAAGGTCAAAAGCCGGATTTTTCGGGTTGGATTTTAATTGGACGGCATATTGAAGAGAAAGTTTTTTCCTTCTGTCATTTAGGGATGGTTCATTTGCCTCAACATAAAGGCTCTGCACAGGTGTTGTTCGAAAAGCACCAAGTACTAGACGTAATCCTTGGTTTTGGATAGGATCCAGCATCTGCAGGTAAGAATTTCGTGCCGATCCATAAACGATGGAGCCATAGTCGAGTTTTGATCGAATAAGTGCCCTATAAAGGCGCAGAAGCATTTCGGGGTCTGCACCCCAGTCAGTATGGGATAGTACTCGTAAAATGTTCATTGCCTTTGAGCACTTATCTTTCAAGTATTTTATATGTGGAACAAAGGAGAGTTTCGAATCGAAAATTAGTCCGAAGAATTTAGTCTGCTCGACAACTGGAATTGTGATACCGTTTAATGTAAGATCTGGATCATTATGTGGTTTTCGTTTTTGGCAGAAGTAAATGCAGACAGTTTTTGATCTGGAGAATTCAAAGCCGTTTTCATCCGCCCATGTTTGTAGTTTGCCTAAACATTGTTGAAGTTGTCGTTCTATCGTGTGCATGTTCTTCGACCTATAGCAGATCAAGAAGTCATCGACGAATAGAGACCCTTCAGTCGACTTACCGAGACATTTAGTTATACTGTTGATTTTCAGACCAAAAAGTGTTACGGAAAGGATCCCACCCTGTTTTTGAAATGATGTACCCTAGTTGTAATCACAAAATTAGTTGACCGTGTCAAATTGGTTTTGTTTATATGGATTAACGTCCTATTATCCCGTGCGTGCGACATGCATGCGTGTGGTGAGTGCGTATGTGTGTTTTGGGAGGCTGCGGTATTTTCGTGTTAAGTCTCCTTGTGATAGGCCGGAACTTTTGCCGATTTATAGTGCTACCTCACTGAAGCATACTGCCGAAGACACCCAGCAGCACACCCCACCCGGTCACATTATACTGACAACGGGCGAACCATTCGTCCCAATCCAAATATGCTGAGCACTAAGCAGGAGTAGCAACTACCATTTTTAAAGACTCTGGTATGTCTCGGCCAGGGGACAGAACCCAAAGCCTTTCATGTAAAGATGGCCTCCCGTGCGTGCGACATGCATGCATGTTATGAGTGGGTATGTGTTTTGGGAGGCTGCGGTATATTGTGTTAAGTCTCCTTGTGATAGGCCGAAACGGATGGCGTGTCCTGCTGGGTGTCTTCGACAGTATGCGTTAGTGAGGTAGCACTAATATATCTTTTCTGGTATGACATGCGTCTGTTTCGGGTATATTATGACAGTGATCAACGTTTAACGAGGAATGTCAATGGTTGAGACTCCAGCGATCAGTCACCGAGACTGAGGTTCACTGAGGTCAAGGGTCTAGCAGGTGTGAATTTGTGCCTTGCTGCCCGAGAATCAATGAGTTACCATGGTTATCCACGACATTTACACACACTTTGAAAACAGAGTTATGTAACTGAGTTACATGACCAAATAGCTGTTAATAGGACGTTAAAAAAAATAAAGCAAACCAAATAAGGGCGCAGGTAATTGACAGTGCGGGCGCCCTTATTAGGGCTTTTCACCAAGTCGTGGTGAAAAGACTATTGTTTTTGTTCTGTTTATTATTATTACGGCTTTTCACCAAAAGGTGAAAACACCTATTGTTCTTGTTTCTTATTCTTCTTCTGCACTCGATTTTGTGACAACATTGCGGCCTAACTGATAAGTTATGACAATGGCATTTCTTACATTGTATAGCATGTCAAAGGGGTGTGGTCATCTATTATTAAGTAGGTAACAAATTGCAATATGGCCGCCATGACGTCATACCTAAACAATTTAAAATAGCCATAACTCAAAAAGTTTCCATCATAAAGAGGTCAAGTAATAATATTATTTGTAGATAATGACTGGGGCTAACTTTGATATAATTACAAGTTTAAGGTCAGAAGTCAAATAAAAAAGCTCGTCAAGGGGTCAAGTTAATCTATTTTTAGAAAAAAAAATTCTTAGTATGATGCAGTATGTCATTCTAATTATTTTGATGTCTTTAGCTTTTCGGTAACGTTTGCCGTTAACGTTATACGCCATTTTGTTTCTTTTGGGTATTCCCACAACTCACATTTCACTTTTCTTCTCCAATTCCACCGGTGCGATTCAGCACAAACTTTGACAAAAAGACTGAGTTGGTGCTGACCAAGTCTTGTTTTTATGGGGTCGGTCCGAAATCCAATATGGCCGCCATTATGTCGTGTATTGAAAAGTTTAAATGGCCGTAACTCAAAAAGGATTCATTTTCCAGAGGTTTGTAGATAACGTCTGGCCCTAACTTTTACTCACCAAAAGTTTTAAGGTCAGAGGTCAAATAAAAAAGTTAGCTATGGGGTCAGAGGTCGCCAAATTTCCAACATTTTGATGTTTTAAAAATGTTTTTACATATCTCGATGCAGTATACCATTCTTTAAACATCTTTTCAGTAACCAAGAGGCCCAGGGACTTCATATTTTGCCTGTAGCATGCGGAGGTGAAGCGATACCAAGTTTGTTAAAATGAATGACATTGATCCATATTTAAGGTCACATGTGTAGAATTGGCTAAAAACTTTAAATGAATTCTGAAAAGCCGAGAGGCCCAGGGAGTTGATATTGGGTCTGTAGCATGCTTGAATGACCTTTAGCTACATTCAAAATCATAAAGGTAAATGCTCCCTTAAATTTTTGAAAGGTGTGAAAAGCCCGTCAAATTGTCCATGACAATTTCTAGTTAAGATTCGTTATTTTGACATTATTTGAAACAGACCATACCGGATAGCAGAATACCAAAGACTTTGTTTAACGTCCTATTAACATCTAAGGTCATTTAAGGATGGCCTCCCGTGCATGCGTGTGGTGAGTGCATGTATGGACTATCAATTTATTAATCTACATATTTAACAACAGGCCCAATGGGCCTGAATAGCTCACCTGGCTCTACAGCAAATTTGAAGTTGATTGAGGTCATTTCTACCGATACTATGCTGATAACCACTTTATTCAAATATCAGAGTAAGGTAGGTTTATTCATGTCAATATATTATCTTGTCCTTCATTCCAGCATACTATTGGCCTAAGATCGGGTCTTGGTGATTCTTGGCTCTAAGCATGCTACAGACAGGCCCTATATGGAGTCCCTGGACCTCTTGGTCATTGAGAAGTCGTTTAAAGATTTTAGCCTATTTGACCCATGTGAACTTGAATGAAGGTCAAGGTCATTTATTTGAACAAACTTGGTAGCCCTTCAACCCAGCATGTTTCAGGCCCAAAAGCTGTTTGAATATAGCCTATTTGACCCCTATGACCTTGAATGAATGAAGGTCAAGGTCATTAATTAGAACAAACTTGGTAGCCCTTCACGCCAGCATGCTACAGGCCTAATATCATGTCCCTGGGCCTCTTGGTTATTGGGAAGAAGTTGTTTAAATTAACAAGGGGCCCATTGGCCTTGAGTTATATATTTTGAATATTTGGCCACTGTGACCTTGAATGAAGGTCAAGGTCATCCATTTGAACAAACTTCGTAGCCCTCATCCCAGCATGCTACTGACCTAACATTGGGTCACTGGGCCTTATGGTTATCAAGCTGTTTAAAGAATTTAGCATATTTGACCCCGGTGACCTTGAAGGTGAAGGTCATCAATTTGAACAACTTGCTAGCCCTTCATCATAGCATGCTTCAGACCGAATATTGGGTCTCTTGGTTATCAAGAAGTCGTTTAAAGAATTTGGCATGTTTGACCCCTGTGACCTTGAATGAAGGTCAAGGTCATCCATTTGAACAAACATGATAGCCCTTCATCCCAGCATGCTACAGACCTAACATTGGGTCACTGGGCCTTATGGTTATCAAGCTGTTTAAAGAATTTAGCATATTTGACCCCGGTGACCTTGAAGGTGAAGGTCATCAATTTGAACAACTTGCTAGCCCTTCATCATAGCATGCTTCAGACCGAATATTGGGTCTCTTGGTTATCAAGAAGTCGTTTAAAGAATTTGGCATATTTGACCCCTGTGACCTTGAATGAAGGTCAAGGTCATCCATTTGAACAAACATGATAGCCCTTCATCCCAGCATGCTACAGACCTAACATTGGGTCTCTGGGCCTTTTGGTTATCGCTAAGTGCTTAAATATTTTAGCATATTTGGCCTCTGTGACCTTGAATGAAGGTCAAGGTCATCCACTTGAACAAACTTGGTAGCCCTTCACCCCAGCATGCCACAGACCTAATATTGGGTCTCTGGGCCTTTTGGTTATCGATAAGTGCTTAAATATTTTAGCATATTTGACCCCTGTGACCTTGAATGAAGGTTAAGGTCATCAATTTGAACAAACTTGGTAGACCTTCATCATAGCATGCTTCACATATCATGCTTCAGACCGAATATTGGGTCTCTGGGCCTCTTGGTTATCAAGAAGAAGTTGTGTAAAGAATTTGTTCTTCAACCCAGCATGCTACTGACCTAACATTGAGTCTCTGGGCCTTATGGTTATCAAAAAGAAGCTGTTTTAAGAGTTAAGCATATTTGACTCCTGTGACCTTGAATGAAGTTCAAGGTCATCCACTTGAACAAACTTGGTAGCCCTTCATCCCAGCATGCTACAGACCTAATATTGAGTCTCTGGGCCTTTTGGTTATGAAGAAGTCATTTAAAGATTGAAGCATATTTGACCCCTGGGACCTTGAATGAAGGTCAAGGTCATCAATTTGAACAAACTTGGTAGCCCTTTATCATAGCATGCTTCACATATCATGCTTCAGACCGAATATTGGGTCTCTGGGCCTCTTGGTTATCAAGAAGAAGTTGTGTAAAGAATTTGGCATATTTGACCCCTGTGACCTTGAATGAAGGTCAAGGTCATCCATTTGAACAAACATGATAGCCCTTCATCCCAGCATGCTACTGACCTAACATTGGGTCTCTGGGCCTTATGGTTATCAAGAAGAAGCTGTTCAAAGAATTTAGCATATTTGACCCCTGTGACCTTGAATGAAGGTCAAGGTCATCCATTTGAACAAACTTGGTAGCCCTTCATCCCAGCATGCTACAGACCTAATATTGAGTCTCTGGGCCTTTTAGTTATTGAGAAGTTGTTTAAAGATTTTAGCATATTTGACCCCTGTGACCTTGAATGAAGTTCAAGGTTATCCATTTGAACAAACATGATAGCCCTTCATCCCAGCATGCTACTGACCTAACATTGGGTCTCTGGGCCTTATGGTTATCAAGAAGAAGCTGTTTAAAGAATTTAGCATATTTGACCCCTGTGACCTTGAATGAAGGTCAAGGTTATCCATTTGAACAAACATGATAGCCCTTCATCACAGCATGCTACTGACCTAACATTGGGTCTCTGGGCCTTATGGTTATCAAGAAGAAGCTGTTTAAAGAATTTAGCATATTTGACCCCTGTGACCTTGAATGAAGGTCAAGGTCATCCATTTGAACAAACTTGGTAGCCCTTCATCCCAGCATGCTACAGACCTAATATTGAGAAGTTGTTTAAAGATTTTAGCATATTTGACCCCTGTGACCTTGAATGAAGTTCAAGGTTATCCACTTGAACAAACTTTGTAGGCCTTTATCACAGCATGCTACACACCCAATATCAGGTCTCTGGGCCTGTTGGTTATTGAGAAGAAGTTGAAAATGTAAATTGATTACGACGCACGACGCCGACAAAAGGCGATCGCAACAGGTCAACCGACACTTTGTCTCAGTTGACCTAAAAGGCTGACGCCGGACGGCCAGATGGCCGGACGGACAACGCACCATGGCATAAGCTCACTTGCCCTTTGGGCAGGTTTAGCTAACAAGTAGTGTATACCTGGTTATTTTCGTCTTTTCGCCCTTTGATGATAGGGCGATTTAAGATGACGGCGAAAATTTCAAGGTGAATTGAAGGATTTACAAGTCATCCTACATAGGCCAACTGAAGTCGGATCCAAAACATACCCTCGTACTTTTCAAGTGTGTTTTTTCCTATATAATTACAAGTAACACATGTTATATATGTTCCTATACAATTACAAGCAACACGTGTTATATATGTGTACGTTATAAAATAATTCATTGTTTTATTGCAATATATGCACATGAAATAAAATCTAAATCTAGGCCTAGTAAATTTGCAATATCACGTTGAGTTAAATCGAGAATATAGGCTAAGAAAGCGTACTAGGTTTAGTATACTGTATTTGATTTTTAAAAAAGCTATAAATACTAAGTCCCTTTAAATATCCAGTCTTTTTATACGCCTGACGAAAGACGGGACGTATGATGTTATGTTGGCGGGCGTTCGGGCGGGCACATATGGTGTCCGGACCATAACTCCCAATACTACTCGACCCAGGCTCTCCATACTTGACACAAATATATATCTTGATGAGCCGGAGTGTCGCATACCAAAATCATGCACCTAACCCCCGTATTTGCGGAGTTATTCCCCTTTGATGATTTTACTTGTCCGGACAATAACTCCAGTACTACTCGACCCAGGCTCTCCATACTTGACACAACTACACATATTGATGAGCCGGAGTGTCGCATACCAAAATCATGCGCCTTACCGTCTTATTTGTGGAGTTGTTCCCCTTTGATGATTTTACTTGTCCGGACCATAACTCCAATACTTGACACAAATATACATGTTGATGAGCCGGAGTGTAGCATACCAAAATCATGCCCATTACCCCCGTATTTGCGGAGTTATTCCCCTTTGATGATTTTACTTGTCCGGACAATAACTCCAATACTACCCGACCCAGGCTCTCCATACTCAACACAAATATACATCTTGATGAGCCGGAGTGTCGCATACCAAAATCATGCACCTTACCCCCGTATTTGCGGAGTTATTCCCCTTTGATGATTTTACTTGTCCGGACAATAACTCCAGTACTACTCGACCCAGGCTCTCCATACTTGACACAACTACACATATTGATGAGCCGGAGTGTCGCATACCAAAATCATGCGCCTTACCGTCTTATTTGTGGAGTTGTTCCCCTTTGATGATTTTACTTGTCCGGACCATAACTCCAATACTTGACACAAATATACATGTTGATGAGCCGGAGTGTCGCATACCAAAATCATGCCCATTACCCCCGTATTTGCGGAGTTATTCCCCTTTGATGATTTTACTTGTCCGGACAATAACTCCAATACTACCCGACCCAGGCTCTCCATACTCAACACAAATATACATCTTGATGAGCCGGAGTGACGCATACCAAAATGTTTAAAGTTGAAGTTGAAATTGTAAAAATTATTGTGATTTTTAAAAAAAATTGGCATATTATGGACTGTTTTTCCAATATTCTTGAGTTAATGTTTTGGTTAAAATTTTGTAATTGCTCACCATTCACTTAATAATGGTATTAGGAGGCTGATTCTTTGCAAAGAGGTTCTTTTAATGTATATATTCTGTATATCTCTTTGCCTGCTGCCGGCGAGAATTCCCGCCCGTGGTAGAATTTCCGTCGCCCACTGCTGGCGAGAATCCCCGCCGTACAATGGGCCTCGACCGATTTTGATGATGTATTACAGTGCACATAGACGCTACTTCCGGGGATATCACAACATGGCTTCCACGATGAAAAGACGTCCGAGAGTGATAGTTTAGTGTAGAAAATGAGAAAAAAACTAGGTTTTTGACAAAATCGTCACACAAAATGGCTGCCGATGTCTTTCACGATATAGTTGGCTACTCGGACAGCGAAGATGAGGAGTTTTTAGGGTTTGATTTGGACGATATTGTTGATGAAATTGATCGTGGTGAATTGGACTGTGAAATTGAACTTAACGAAAACAAAATCAGAGAGATTGATAAACTCTTTCAGCACCGCAGGCCGAAAAATCGGTCCGGAAATCGTTTTGAGTTTGCCCCCATAGACCGATAAACCGGTCTCCAGGTAGACCTAAATTGAGCAACGAAGTATTACGATTGGTCAATCTGAGACGTTTCCCTATTGACGTCATTACTATAATTATATATCACACTCGGAACTCATCTAGGTTTTAGATATGAAAAGCCGATAAATCATGTGAAATACCTTTACGAAAGGGGATTTTCCGAGGTAGTGTGTTGTGGTGTAAAAACCAAAAATGGCGGATGAAAGTGACTCTGAGTCAATCGCTTCCGAGGGGGAATTTGATGGACTAGGTGTATTTGATTTAGTTAATGTTGATGATAATAATGTCGGAGAAGATTTAGAAAGAGCATTTAGAAACCAGTTCGGTGATAGTGACGACGAGGAGGAGTTTGAGGGCTTCGAACCTGCCGATGTCTTTGAAACTCGCCAGTTCAACACGTGGGCCAAAGTTGAAAAAAACAGGAATATTCGTCAATTTGCCGAGATTGTTGGGCCGACACGTGTGGTAGATGGGTCGGCATCTGGCTTGGAGTTTTTCCAGTTATTCTACTCTGATGATGTATTCAAAGAAATCGCTAGACTGACGAATTTGAACGCTGAAAAGAAAAGACGTGACGATCCAGGTAGGAATAAAGGTGCATAGTACAATGTAACTTTAGAAGAAATAAAAGCCTTCTATGGCTTGTGTCTGTTGATGGAGGTTATGAAATTTGGCAGAGAAGAACTTTATTGGGCAGACAATGAAGAATTCCGGTAGTTGGGACAAAGTTTGGTGAAATCATATCAAGAAATCGTTACACACAAATCAAACGTTACCTGCACTTCAGTGACGATTCCCAGGTAAATGCAGGTGATAAACTGTTCAAGGTGACATTCATTTTAGATTTTAGAAGTGTCTTTGTATTCTGTGTTATCATTGAGTTAGTCTATACAAAGGAAACAACTATTGAAAGTCACATTTCAAGTCGAATAATAACAGAAAACACTAACTTATGATTCTATGATTATGACTACCTTCATGATTCTCGTTATCAATTCACCTGGATATGGTGCGATACCTGGGTCAAGTACACATGTTGTCTTGATTTCAGGATATTGATTAACAACACAACAAAAAATTATTTTATAAGGATTTTATTGCCAAAATTACAACCATAATTGAAATATATAAAATTTACCTGCAATCCAGGTATTTTTACCTGTATTACCTGTACATTGTCAGCGATATGATGTATTTGTGTAGACAAACTAAAAATAGAGAACATACTCTTTAATTTGATAGGTCATACATGAAAATCCATAAGGAAATGATAAAATGATGTCTTTTGAAATACAATTAAAATTAAAATTTAATTGAAGTTACTTGGTGTGTAGAGAGTTCTTTCCCTTAAGTTACATGGTGCTGAAAGAGTTAAGAAATTGACACCAGCTGGACGTCGTTCGAACCAAGAGTGTGAAGTGTGTTCGGACCTTGAAAACAAAAAACGACACCAGACTCAGTATGCCTGTCGTACATGCAACATTCCGCTTTGTACATACCCCTGCTTTGAGAAATACCACACTTGTGAACTACAAGGTTACCTGTCATCCAGAACTCCATAAATAAAGCAAATACCATGTTATAATTATGGAATTGAAAGTTGAAGTATAACAAGGTTTAAATTAAACTTTAATTATATGTCAGTAAATATACAAAGTTTGAACAAGATTGATAAACAAATAAAAAAGTTACGATTATTTAAATAAAATACACTTTGAAAAATTCACCACTCTCAGAATTACTCAGTGGCTAGGTATAGGTGAGATAATTCGTTACTCAGCAGGCAAAGAGTTAAAAACATGTTAACTAATTTTTGTGTTGTTGTGTCTAAACCAAGGTTTCCCATATTTGCAACATATATACATCTCATCATTTAAAGTTGCCCTTCGGTTTCGACTACGCACCATTATGTGTATCAATATCTCCTTCCAAATTTCCAACAATGATACTTCATTTTAAAGCATTACAACCTGTGAAACTACCCCCTTCCAAATGTCAAATATTGCGGCGGGGGATGTTGTGGCCCTCCAACGGGCCCTTGTTTTAAAATGATGCACGCAAAATAGCATCAGACTCTTGTCATTGTGACGGCTGATTTTATGAGTTCACCATCGCTTGTGGATTCCATCGATGTATACAAGTGAACAAGAGAAAACACTGGTCAGTAATTAGTCACGGCACGGTGAACTTAAAATTCATCGTGTTTGTTTAAAATCGACCATGCATACCTGATACTATTTGAATCAATATAGACTAAAAGTATATCTGACCACTGGTAAACATTGTATATTTAACACCCAATTACATTTCGCACCTCAGCGGGGTATGTGATGTAAAGAAAATGTGGGAACTCGATAAATCCCGAGTGCAACTATATCGAGAATTCAGAACGGCATTTTTGGATTGTAAATGAGGAAAAGACATTTCTTAACCCTTATCCCGCCAAATGCGGCATTTGCCGTTTCTACAAACCACGTTCTCACTGCCGAGTGCATCATATGCCGCTCAGGTATATCCCTGTTTACACTGCCGACAGCGACAATAGCTGCTTTCAGGGGTTCCACATTTGCATACGAAACCTAGGCTAACCGATTACAGCTAGCTTTACTTAAATTTGATGACGTAAATATAAATACTTTATTCTCATTGGTTGAGCATGGAATTCCCATAGTTTGTACCAAATATTTGCCGGGAGAGCATACCGAACACAAACACACCGGTAATTGAGTTTTAAGTATACAAACATGGCGGACGATGACATCGTCACTGAAGAAGATCGCGTTCACAACCTAAGGAAAATATTTAACAGTGATAGCGAGGAGGAGGAGTTCGAAGGGTTTGAGATAGAAAATTTTAATAGGAATGCCGACATCGTACAGGAGGTTGACCTTGAACAGTCGGATAAAGACAGAGATGTTCGGGAGGATGAGTATGATGGATGGGCGAATACTTTATCATCACTGGTCAATGCGCCGTTCACAGGAACTCCTGGATTGACCGTTCCGATACCAGGTAATGGGGATCCTGTTGATTTTTTAAATTTACTTTTTGAAGATAATATGTGGAACACTATCGTTACCGAGACTAACAGGTACGCTCACTATTTGATTGATAACACCCCACTCAAACCAAATAGTCAACTAAACACATGGGAAGATACTTCTGTTGACGAGATGAAACATTTTTTTTGCCTTAGTCATAGCGATGGGTCCGACATGGAAATCAAATTTAGAGAGTTTTTGGTCTACTGATGAGGCAATTGAAACACCTCTGTTTTCCAAATTTATGTCGAAAAATAGATTCTTAGCCCTGCTAAGTAATCTCCATCTGGTTGACAACTCCCTCAGCATTCCCCGTGGACAGGTAGGACATGACGCTCTGTTCAAAATCAGACCTTTTATCACAATGCTTGGGAATTTCAGCGAGGTGTACGTACCCGATCAAAATCTCAGTTTTGATGAGGGTACCTGTCCCTTCAAGGGAAGGGTGAGATTTAGGGTATACAACCCAATGAAGCCAAATAAATTTGGAATTAAACTGTATCAAGTTTGTGAAGCTTACTCGGGTTACACCATCGGCTCTCATGTATATGACGGCAAGTCGGGATGCTGCGACTTTTCAGAGGCTGTCGATCCGAATGATGATTGTGGCCTGACTACCAAAACAGTGGTAGGTCTTTTGGCTTGGCATGGTTTGCTCTCAAAAGGTTATAGGGTATATTTGGACAATTACTACAATTCTCCTGAATTGACGGAAGAGCTCGATGCACTGGACACATACATTTGCGGAACTTAACTTGAGAATAGGAAGGGTGTCCCCAAAGTGTTCAAGTTAGTAAAGAAGTTGCGTCAGGGAGAGGGAATTTATAGAATTTACAAGAGAGATATTCTTATCATCTCGTTTTTTCACCAGGCTAAACTCTTGTGTTACCAACAAAACGGATTCCAATGGAATGCCCCTTCTAAAACCAACTTGTATCGTTGATAACGTGAAGAAGATGGGAGGACTGGACCTCTCCGATCAGATGGTCCAATACTATGACGTATTTCGAAAGACTGTCAAGTGGGGAGGAAGTTGTTCCTTCACCTCTTCAATCTCTTACTGGTGAACGCATTCATACTTTATCGTAAGTATGGAAATGGCGCCAGTAAGAGGGCGCATCTTGACTTAATCAAGGGATTAAGTAAGGCCTGTGCTTCAACTCTGGTGTTTCCATCCGCCAGGGCCTGGCTTTGGGTTCTGTCCCCTAGCCGAGACATACCAGAGTCTTTAAAAATGGTAGTTGTTAATCCTGCTTAGCGCTCAGCATATTTTGTTTAATATCCTATTAACAGCTGTAAAAGTTCAAGGAGTAGTAGCGTGCAGCCAGCCGGGATCAAACCCGCGACCCTCGGCTTACTGTTCCGCCGTTCTACTGACTGAGCTAAAGGAAAATTCCCCCTAGCTGGAAGCTTCTAAGGCAACCATACAACTATGTACAGTATTTACAATTAAAACCCGGCCTGCTACACTACTCCCTCCTTCAAACGTGTTCGCCCCCGAACACACCAACGCAGGTTCTCTCTCCAAGGAAGCCTCTTGCTTTCAGTTGGAGTGGTCTGTGGCACCAATGTAAAAGCTCAAGGAGTTTAAGTAGTGTGCAGCCAACCGGGATCGAACCCGCGTCCCTTGGCTTACTGGTCCACCGCTCTACCGACTGAGCAAAAGGGAAATTCCTATAGAAGGCGACCATACAACTATGTTTACAATTTAAACCTGGCGTACTACACAGCTAAGGTTTGGTTTATTTAGTTTAACGTCCTATTAACATCTAAGGTCATTTAAGGACGGCCTCCCGTGCGTGCGACATGCATGTGTGTGGTGAGTGCGTATGTGTGTTTTGGGAGGCTGCGGTATGTTCGTGTAAAGACTCCTTGTGATTAGATGTGCGCGATAATATCGAAATACCGGTATACCGCGAATTTGGCAGGTCGATACGATATACCAGTACACAAACCCTGGAAACCGGTATATCGCGATGGTTAACAAAAAGGCATATTAATCACTGATTTAACATTATGTGTTGGCACCAATAGCGTAAATTACTTATGTAAACGTGAAAGAAACACACGAGAACGTCATTATGTCGTATTGGTGGGGCGCTTGTTTCGCTTGGCCGTATGGGACATCTACGTTAAAATCAAGCACTTTCGAGATTATGATTGTTTACTAGAAACGAAAAATGGCGGACGACGAGCAAGTTGATGGTACTAAGGTCAATAATATTGCAATACGTATTGCAAGTTTCTGTTGAATATTGCAATATATTGCATTACGGTTTTGGTCCGCAATACCCAGCCCTACTTGTGATAGGCCGGAACTTTTGCCGATTTAAAGTTCTACCTCACTGAAGCATACTGCCTAAGACACCCAGCAGCACACCCCACCCGGTCATATTATACCGACAACGGGTGAACCAGTCGTCCCACCACTAATATGCTGAGCGCTAAGCAGGACTAGCAACTACCATTTTTAACGACTCTGGTATATCTCGGACACGGGACTGAGCCAAAAGCCTTACTCACAGGGGCGAACGATTAACTGAAGACCAAAAGTGAGGCATTGTCAAGGGAGACATGTTCCGGCGGCCATTGTCTGTTTATGGCTACGACAAACTCTCATTTCCTGGCCCCGCCAAGAAATCTACAGGTTTACAAATGTTGGAACTGATCACCTTTCTGTATTTCAAAATAATTCAACTTAATTACACGGCGGCATCAACGTGTATCAGAAAGAAACAAAACGTTATCCATATTAGGCCATTTCGTGTAGCCATGCCCTGATTTCGACCTTGCTGGCATTGACCTTTACATTATTGAAGAAACTGTGGCCGAAATGGTAAAAACTGTATCACTGAAGAAGTCGATTCGTCTATATTTTATCTACCGTAATTTCGTCCGTGGATCGTCATTTAAGTTTATTTCTGTAATAAACTATTTAATTGTTGATGTTCTGGTAAATTTACATATCAACTTTAGGTAATAAATCACCATATTCAATATAAACGCAGGACGAGTTGGTACAAATTTTGTAGTGAAAATTCTCCTAACCGCTCAATAATAGTGGGTAATACTACTGATGGGAATAGGCCTAAACGGACAGGCTACATGACGAAATGAAGTTATGCGATAAACGTAGGTGTGAGGGATGTATGCACTATTTACAGAGAAATACTGTCATTTCTAGAGTTATGAGCTGGTAATATAAACTATTTGATTGAACAATAGGGCTTTGTTGACCTAAGAATATAAAGTTGCCTGTCCGTTCAAGTAGGCATTCAATCCTTTAGTGCAACCCAGTCATAATGAGTCATAGATCGCCAGTGCCTACGTAGGCATTCAGACAAAAAGGCAGACACCATATTGTTGGATACGTAGGCATTCAGACAAAAAGGCAGACACCATATTGTTGGATGCATATGGGGGATAGTTCGATGTTTTAAGAGATCAAACGTGGATTATACTTCAATATACGGGATATAACAGCTTATTAACGGTGCATCTTGTGTAAATTAAGCTTGATTAACGGTACACGAAATAATGCGTATGACGAAAAAACACGGATTCACGATTTTGATAATGTCGGACATCAACAACGAAACTGTTCCTATTATAATCAAAGCCTGGATTAACACGGAAAAGCCTGAACAATGATAACATTTCGACAAAACTACGGGGACTGAAGTATCATGTTCAAAGAATGTGGCAATGGATATTATGAGACGTGAAGAAACCTACTTATACCTGTTAATCGCGGGATATGATATTCACAAGTCTTTAAATAATAATGATACGGTCGAGCATGGACACGCGATAAGCGGAGTTTAGCTTAAAGAATAAGGGGGGGGGGTTTGGAAGGTTCTGGAAGTTTTAAGACGGGGTTTTCCATAGGAATTTTTGTAGGAAGCAAAAATACCATAAGGGTTTTCCCTGTCGCTGTCGTTTTGTTGTCCGAGTCCGTTAATAGTTTGCGTTTTGCCACGTCTCTGACGGTACTCGTAGTGGTGGTAGCGATATCGTTACTGTTGCTGCTCGTAGTTCTAGACATAGTAAAGGCGCTGGTATTACTGCGGTTGATCTTGTTAAGTCAATGTACTTGGCAGAATCAGAAACGATAGTTAAAACCGACGACGAATTCGTTCTTATATGTTACGTTTAGGTTCTGTATTGGCTACTATAGAACATATATCTGGTCTTCGGCCATTCATAGCGACTGCTAATAGTAAAGAAGCTAATAAATCTCTGTTAGCTGTTACTGCATGCAACTTAGTTAAGTAATCGAGCACACTGTTTGGTTTCAAAGATGGAGCCATCCAAAATGCCATTATCGGCTTGAAACCGGTTCGTAAAAGCAGTCTGTAAGTCAACCCAGAAAGCCCTAGCAGTTTGGTCTAAAGTATCAAACCAAACTTTGGCATGTCCCTGTAATTGAAACGGGAACGCGTTGCGTTTCTTGGTGTCATTAAGTTCATAGAAAAGATACCAATCTGAAAAGTTTCATAACCATGGCAATGGAGTTTGGGTGCTATCACCCTTGAATTTTTCTAAATTTATAGTCCCTGAAGGCATATTAAAAAGAATGTCCAACCGTTGATGTCGGCGGGCTCTTGCTTCCCGTACGTCGATGTTGGGAGGGGTGGGGTTACCACCTGGGTTGTCGACGTCGCTGCCCTGCTGATTTGTGTCCGTGCCGGTGTTGTTGGCGGCGCTAGATGGCCGCTGCACGCCCCTTTCGCCTGAATCGGTGTCTCGGTAACGTTGAAAAGTGTCAGCCGGTTGATGTATGACAGGTGACCCTGGATATGCAGGTGGTAATGGTGGCAGGGAGGAGGTAGCCTGGCCTGCGAAGGGTAATTGTACGATCGGACGGTATTCCCGTTGGGATCTTCAATTCATGGAGCCGGATCTCCACCACTTATCACGGGACTGGATATCCCATGATTACTCAGTTCGAAGTGTTACCCTCCGCTGTTGGTACCTTTAAATTGAATAGTCCACTCAGTTTCACGGCTCAGGTTCTAACTTTTATTAATCACAACATAATAATATTTTAACACAAAGTTATTTGTAAAAGTGATTTACTATATATACAATACTCATTGTTACAATTACAATCATGATATCAATACACATGTTCTAAATATGTTGTACACTCTTATAAAGTGGATTATATATTAGTCTACAATCAATAACAACAATTAGAGCATAAGCATAACGCTTAAACAATTTAGTCGTACATTAACTATAATTAAACAATCCTTACTAGATAAAGATACTTGCTGTATTCGTTATTTACATTAACTATACGTTACAATAATAAAAGGTTCGAGAGCTCTCGCCATTAGAACTAACAGTCAACTCAGTTCCACGGCTGCTCAGGTTCTAACTGACCGAAAGGTTTTAGCGGCGATTTGTTATACAAAATTACGAAATTTGGTGAAGGCATGTATGTAGGCTGCCATTGACCAATGGCCATCATTTGTCCAGGTTTTGACTTTTCAAATTTGGTTTCCTGTCCAGCTTCCTGCATGCCGGTATCTTCCACATTGTCGTGACCCCTTAAAGCTGTAGCATTTCGCTTGTTCTATGGTCAGCCTGCTCTTGAGTGGAATTTGGTCAGGTAAACAATCTGCCCATGGTGTTGATTTCTAAGGTGAACTCTGTATTTCATGCACTACACGACCCGAATGATCTATACTGTAGTTAATGCTATAACTACGTGTTAAGATATTTTATTATCTTTTAATGTTGCGAATTTTCTTCGTAATAAGTTCTCCCCTCCTGACGAGGAGACCTTGTCCCCAAGGTCATGCACACTTATAGTACTATAGTATACACCGTAATCAGGAACGTCCAGAGGGGTTGAGACCTGGTCAAAAAACAAATATTGATATTTGTATTTGGCACATTCTTGGCACGAGCAATTTTTAACGCATGTGCGCAAACGCCTACAGTACAAGCGGAATTCGTTGCGGTATTAAAGCATTTGAAATTTCCACCTCTTGTGGTACTGTAGGAAGGTATCTGTCTCGATTAAGACTATGTAGCATCGGCATATAAGTGGTTAAGGAAGAAGGACTGATTGCCGTGTGCGGTTTCCGCATACGCGTGGCGTAGAATTGTGGGCAACTACGAAAAATTTCTGTGTCCGTAGGATACCTGACTACAAGAGACAGAGCAGATACACCACGGGACCGCTGTCTGCCCCCACGACTACTGACATACAAGACCAGAAGTTGAAGATTTTTGATAAGAACAGATAGAGTCCGAAAAGTTAAGCGTGACTGGGTGGACACTTTACTGGCGGCTAACCTGGTAAGGGAGTTAGCTGAAAACCGCCCTTCCGGTTTATTAAAAAGCTGACCTACCCTGGTAGTGATCGTTCTCAAACGAGTGTATTAGCCGGAGCGGAGATTCGTAAAATATACTAATCCTTTTGAGTATTTTGTGGTTGTAGATTTGTAGTAGTTGTAGTAGTAGAGTAATGACGAATTCGTAGATTGGTGGTTCCTCTGTTTATTGATGCAGATAGGTATATGATGTGTCCGTTCGCAGACGGCTAAGAGCGACCTTAGTATGAATCGAAGGCTAAACTTTTATAATGATCATGATGTGCATCGGCCGGACAGATAGATTTCCCCCAACTTAATATGGTTATGGGGTTCGTTACCTGAGGTCTACATGTAAACACCACATTAATTAGAACTACAAGAAGATAATTGGATACAACCAGTATTACATGAACATGGTATAGATAACATCCAAGTTGTTTAGAGAACCGAGGTATATCTAATTACTGGCAAATTAGCTAACATGTATACATGTAGATATGATTAAACTTCTACTGAACATATTACAGTACATTCGGGAATGCCCTGCAGGTAGGGCGTAAGAATTGTACCTGCTGCCCCCATTGCATGATCGTAAGAGGCGACTAAACTTGGGATCTTATCTTTTCTCTTCTTTCTTGATAACCTTCTTCCTAATGTCTCCCTTGACACTGCCTCACTTTTGGCCTTTAGTTGAGCGTTCGCCCCTGTGAGGAAGGCTTTGGGTTCTGTCCCCTGGCCGAGACATACCAGAGTCTTTACAAATGGTAGTTGCTGCTCCTGCTTAGCGCTCAGCATACACGGAGTGGGACGACTGGTTCGCCCGTTGTCAGTATAATGTGACCGGGTGGGGTGTGCTGCTGGGTGTCTTCGGCAGTATGCTTCAGTGAGATCGCACTTTAAATCGGCAAAAGTTCCGGCCTATCACAAGGAGACCTAACACGAACATACCGCAGCCTCCCAAAACACACATACGCACTCACCACACTCATACATGTCGCACGCACGGGAGGCCGTCCTTAAATGACCTTAGATGTTAATAGGACGTTAAACAAAATAAACCAAACCAAACCAAATCCTGCTCTCGAACCCAGGCACCCGATGATTCGTCCGTGCTGTACTTAAAATTAAAATTAGACTTGAGACAACATTTTAGGTTAATAAAATCATACAATCTGTGAGGAAGAGGTCCTTCACTCATCTAGACCTAAAAGAACAGAAAAAAATTCTGTACAAAAAAAAAAGAAGATAACATTGTACTCATCCTGATAAGCTTAAGTTACCTTGGCAGGATATTTAAAAAATTTAGACTTGAACAGTAAATATTAATAGATAGGTATCATACATTTTCTGTACAGATAGGATA